>NC_137516.1:1420000-1517500 GCF_041902795.1 Electrophorus electricus | reverse complement strand
TACATTTAACCCTCCTCCACCTGGCTACACCACCCTGATGAGCCCCACTGTGTCCACATGGACACGGTGGAGCAGATTCTGCTGGTGGTGGTGAGCTACATTTAACCCTCCTCCACCTCGCTACACCACCCTGACGAGCCCCACTGAGTCCACATGGACACGGTGGAGCAGATTCTGCTGGTGGTGGTGAGCTACATTTAACCCTCCTCCACCTCGCTACACCACCCTGACGAGCCCCACTGAGTCCACATGGACACGGTGGAGCAGATTCTGCTGGTGGTGGTGAGCTACATTTAGCCCTCCTCCACCTCGCTACACCACCCTGACGAGCCCCACTGAGTCCACATGGACACGGTGGAGCAGATTCTGCTGGTGGTGCGAACTCCACCCTGCATACTCCCTGTGCAGTCCTGCCCTTCATAATCAGACAGGCATGGAGATCCAGCTCCACGCACACAAGAGTCACATGCTCTCCAATAACAAGCTGTCAGCCTGTTTCCCACACAAGAGTCCACCAACAACTGGATACCACTGAATGCTATTCCAGATTTATTCATTCAAATGGTTAGAAGAACAAAGCATTGCTCTGGTTGCCAGTGGAGTGGTGGTGTGATCTGTGCTGGAGTCTGCTGGGTTGTTTGGTTGGTTGGTGCTCTAATGTTCTTTCTGTTTATTCCCTATCAGGCAGAGGGAACCAAACAGACCAACAGTTACAATGAGTTCATGTGCACAAGAGGTTCGGGACACCATCTTTGTCATGCTTTTACCATGTGTTTTACGACACAAACGGGGAATCCTGTGGGTCCTTGTAAATATGTAACAGACACCTCTTCCAAGGATGTTTAACTTTCCCTCCTCTAGGTGGTGCTGTTGACCAGACAGTCACACTGACGCTGCCTGAAGTGTTTGTGGAGGGTTCCGCCACTGCTTATGTCTCTGTGCTGGGTGAGCAAACCCCTCTCTCTCACTCACTCACACAAAATGGAGCCCTAATTCCTGCATGATCACATTGGAGTTTGACTCTAGTGCAGCTAAAACTAGACTAGACTATAACAAATACTTGCCCTGAGGCAGTGCTTCCCAATCCATGGAGACATCCAATCAGTCCAGACTTTAGTCTGATCCAACCAACTCTCGGCACACCTGCAGCAGGTACAGAGTATTTCTGATCACGGGGTTCAGGTGTGAGGAAAGCTGGGATCAGAACCAGAAATTGGACAAGCTGGCATTCCCTGGGGACTGAGGTGGGAAACACTGCCTTGGCTATTTCACGTGAGATCCACAGTTTCTCCCTACGTCTCACACAAAACCACACCCATGCGCGCACACACTCTGTGCCTTCTCTCTGCAGGAGATCTGATGGGCCGTGCACTGCAGAACCTGGACAACCTGCTGGCCATGCCGTACGGCTGCGGTGAACAGAACATGCTGCTCTTCGCCCCCGACATCTTCATCCTGGGGTACCTGGAGAGCAGCGGCCAGCTGACGCCTGCCATCAGGAGCAAAGCCACCTCCTTCCTGCTGAGTGGTGAGAGCACACACCAGCTCCTCTCAGACCAGCTGATGTTTCTAGCCAGCAGGATTTGAGTCCTGCAGATTTTTGTCCATTCCTTTATGACCGTTGTTTTAAGCAGATACATTGTGAGCTCATAGTTCCCTTTAATTTGATTTCATTTGAGTAATGCTTTCTTTACTATAAACATTGTCCGAAAGTAGTTTTATGGAATCTCAGGTCCGGACTGAAATGGTGTTCTCTTGTACAGTAGAGATTTAATGTGCATTTCTTTGTCCTCTGCAGGCTACCAGAGAGAACTGTCCTTCAAGCATTTTGATGGGTCCTACAGTGCGTTTGGGATGAGTGACAGCTCAGGCAACACCTGGTCAGTGTTGGGGAGAGCAGAGGGAGAAGCTGATGCCAGACACGATCCACTCCTGTGCAACTTGTGTCAAATGACATCGTACCTTAGGCTTTTTAATGTGGACAGCCCCCCATTTAAGAATTATTGATAGAAATACAAAAGCAGTGATGCAAATACAAAATCCCACAAATCTGGTAGAAATGTAAAAAGCAGCAAGTGAGCAAGTTTGAGATAGTGTGAGCACTCTCACACTAGTTCCTCTTGAACACATAACATTAGATCACTGCTGGGTTTATGTAAATGTGTTCAAATGTTGCTATAGAGATCCCTGGTGTCTGTGTACTCAGGCTCACTGCGTTCGTGATGAAGTCTTTCGAAAGCGCAAAGCAATACATCTTTATCGATCAGACAGTCATCGATCAGGCCAAGACTTGGCTGGGCAACGAGCAGCAGCCGAACGGCTGTTTCGCCTCAGTGGGCAACCTCATCCATGTGGACATGCAGGTCAGGACACTGCAGAGCTGCTGCCACCTGCTGGTGTGGGGTGGCACTGTGCTGTATTAGGTATTACATGCTTGGTGCAGCACTACTGCGTAGAACAAGCAGGGCCTGGTAGTGGATATCAACTGTAAAGTTCGTCACTAATATACTGTTTACAGCAGTATACCAATCTCTCTAAATTTTGTTCTCTCTCTGTAGGGTGGAGTGAATGATAATGTGACCCTCTCAGCTTACATCACAGCTGCTCTGCTGGAGGCAGGCAATCAGAGTACGGTGAGTCATCGGCTCTGTCGGGGAGCTCCTGTGGCCAGCCACCATCCAGACAAGTCTCCACTCTGTTCTCTATCTCTGCAGACTTTTCTCCAACTAATCTATTTCACTGTGTTTGGTATGGCAGGATCCCATTGTAGCCAAGAGTCTGGAGTATCTGAGGAACGCCCATGCTAAGACAAACTCCACCTATGCCATCGCCCTCCTCTCCTACACCTTCACACTAGCTGGAGACCAGGTGATGAGAGGAACCCTGCTCTCCCAACTGAACCAGCTGGCCATAGTGACAGGTCAGACTTGCCCATTAAAACCCAGCATGGGTCAGATCAGACTTGTCCAACACACTTACCCATTAAAACCACTACAGGTCAGATCACACTTAGCTAACACATTTACCCATTAAAACCACCACAGGTCAGATCACACTTACCCAACACACTTGCCCATTAAAGCCACCACAGGTCAAATCACACTTGCCCAACACACTTACTATTAAAACCACCACAGGTGTTACACTGTATGACCTACCATAGTGTAACACATCCATTAAAACTACCACAGGTCAGATCGACCTACCGCAGTGTAACACACTTGGGTGTCAAAACCTGAGGCTGGAAGGCTCCTTAATCCAATAGCACACTGACACCAGAAAAACAGATGCAAGGTACTGTGTGACTGTGTGTGTATGTTGTTGAGTCTTTAGAATGTTCTCCTTGTTTGCATTGGATGCTGGTATTTGAGAAAATGTTTACTTGGAGGATACATGTATTTGTATTTACTGAGCAATTATGGTTATGGTTGGAGAAAGCTGTGTTGGAGAGGGTTGGCTGCTATTTACAGCACACCACTGGCATGTTGGAGAATCTCATCTGAGTGGTGCTTTTCTCTAATGATTCCCTCAGTGGACGGGCGGCACTGGAGCAGTGGGAGTCAAGGGATGGGGACAAACCCACTGGACGTGGAGATGACCGCCTATGTGCTGTTGGCTTTGCTCTCTGGACCCCCACTGGCCTCGTTTGACCTGGGTTACAGTGCCAGCATCGTCCACTGGCTGGGCCAGCAGCAAAACTCCTATGGGGGGTTCATCTCTACACAGGTACCACCCCCTTTCCACACCAACAGCTCACTCGTAGTACAGTTGCTCCTCCTGCCTGTGACTTTTCTGCATTATAACCCTAATATAAATATCTTCTTGTAATGATTTGTGACATTTGAGAAAGTCTGAATAAGCTAATAATTGACTTGACTGATGATTCTGTTGATTATGGTACTCTTTTTCTCTGCACAGGACACTGTAGTGGCTCTTCAGGCTCTGGCAAAATATAGTAGTATCACCTACAGCCCGACGGGCACTATTGCAGTCACTGTGATGTCAACCCACGGCTTGAAGACCCAGCTCACTGTGGCCCAGTTCACAGTTAACCAGAGCAACAGGCTGTTGTACCAGCAGGCCAAGCTGCAGCAGGTGTCTGGGGTCTACAAGGTCAGGGCATCAGGCCAAGGCTGTGTGTTTGTGCAGGTCAGTCTGACATCACTTCCTTTACTGATTTACACCCCTGCAATTCTTTAAGCCTCTGTTCTTTAATAATAAAACTTCTGTGGGTCTGAAGAACTTTAAATACATATAAAAGAAGTACAAGTTACTGTACTAACGTTACCATTTTTGTTTGAAATTTTTTCCCCAGTTCACCATGTACTACAACATCCCCCCTCCCAATGACTTCTCCTCCTTCGACATCTCAACCAGTGAAGTTGGAAACTGCAGTGATCCAATCCCATCTCTGGAGATCTCTGTGACTGTCATGTGAGTTCCAGACACTTCCACAGTCACAGAAGAGAGGAACAGTGGTCAGTTAATATTGTACTACAGTATCTGAATTTTAATAGGTGCCAAGGGGAAAAAAACATGAAACGCTTGATGGAAACATGACATCACTGAGTAATGCACAAAAATGCGCAAACATATGCATTATTTACGAATTACATTATTTATGTTTGTAGGTTCAGTCAGTACCGAAGTTTATTTGGTCAGATATGACAGAATGTGAGACAGTTTAAGGGACTGAAGACCTCAGTTTTTTAACGTGACCTCCTGTTTTCAGATACAACGGTGCAAATGAAGTGTCTACCATGGTGGTCATTGAATTTAAACTGTTGTCTGGGTTCTCACTGGTCAAGGTGTGTATAAATCCAGTTAATGGCATTTTAGGGTTCACTTTGGCCTTTGACCTTCCTTGAAGTACCCAGCATGCTTCAGTGTGGATTGTTCCTACAGGTGAATGGAACTGTGAAACGTGTGGATAAAAATGATGACGTCGTCATCATCTACCTGGACGGGGTAAGCACACAGCACAGCTGTCACTCTACCTTGAGCTTCTCAAAGGTCCGTTTTCTACAGCATATCTTACAAAGCCAAACAACCACCCAAGGTCACCAATGCCCTTCTCCCATACAGGCCCCGTCTGTCTCTAAGGAATGAAAACGTTCTGTTTCAGCCTGACCTTAAGCCTGCGCTTTATTATCTCAGACCCGATAACGTGTATGTACGCATTTAGTCCAATGACATGTCACAGTGTCATTATGTTCTGCTGATGCGAACAACTCTGTCCCTCAAATAAACCCCTGGTTTTAATCCAGTCACACTGGGTTCTACAATCAGATTTAAGACCAGACACATGTTGTACACTTGTTTCCCACTGACCTTCTGCAGAACTCCAACCCCACGCTCAGCATGACAAGCATTTCCATATTACCTATCCATAGACCATTAGTACAGGGTAAATATAAGAACTGTATTCAGTCATAATGAAGAAACATATAATGCATGATGAAGGATTTTATGGTCAGGAATGGTGTTCACACACTTATATAAACACTTTTAACAGTAGAGTTTGTGACAGTGTAATGAGTGACTTTATTCAAGTTCAAGTTCAACTTTGGTTTATTCGTCACATACATAGGCATACACAGTATAACTCACAGTGAAATTTCCCCCAGCTGAAGAAGGGAGAGCGCCAGACCTACACTCTGATCATCCAGCAGGACGTAGTGGTGCAGAACCTGATGCCTGCTGTGGTGAAGGTCTACGACTACTACAAGCCCAGTAAGAACCAGTCCCATTATCTTCAGAAACCATGAACAATGATGAGGGAGAAGCTGGAGCAGCTCTCAGACAAGTTTACCACTCGCTTTTAGAACAAAACAAAATATTGCTGACTACTATCTTCAGTATGAATCTTTCAGTATAAATTTGTATAAATCACTATAATATCTTCACTGGTCCAATTAAGCAGTGAAGTGCAGTTGCACAATTGGCTATGTATGTGTAATACATTTTATTTACATAGTGCTTTTATTTAACCCAAGGATGCAGATGAAATAGCATAAACATTTTCTGTTCGTTCTCTCCTGTAGGTGATGCGGTTGTTACTGAATACATCTCCCCATGTAACTAAATGTGGACCAACAACCCCCCGAGAATGACAGCAGCATCCAACCTTACACAGCAACCCACTGTGTACCATGATTTGTTCCTTCACCTATAAGATGAACAGAATCTAACTGCACTAACTATATTACAGAAAATTCAGCATTTTTCAGGATTGGTACAGGTTCCTGCATAAATATAAATAATATAAATAAATTTAGCTATACAAATTTAAAAGGTGTTCTTGTCCTATGAGGAAATGCTTAATTTATGGAACATTGTAATTAACTATTGGGATTAGGCAAGATAATCTGGCCAAGTTCTCTGCATGTTCTGTCTTCCTTTGGTGAGCTATGAAAATATACAGAAGCCAGAAACAAAAACCTGAAATGCTTGATGGAAACATGGCGTTAAGTAAAGCCTTTTTATTGCAAAAGTTTAATTTTGGAAAAACGTGCTCTCCCTCGCCATTTCATTGCTTAACAAACGCACAATGTTGATGCAAGCATGGCTATCGGGATCCAATGTCTGTTTTTGACTCTGAAAAAAAGATGACTTGGGCACATAGTGACTTGATCTGAGTGTCCATGCATCACATCATATTTGCATTATTTACATGGTTGTAGGTTCATTCAGTGCCAATGTTGATTTGGTCAGATATGACAGAATGTGAGTTTTAGGGACTGAAGACCTCCATTTTTTAATGTGACCTCCTGTTTCCAGATACAACGGTGCAAATAAAGTGTCTACCATGGTGGTCATCGAATTCAAACTGTTGTCTGGGTTCTCACTGGTCAAGGTTTGTATAAATCCAGTTAATGGCATTTTAGGAGGAACTTTGGCCTTTGATCTTCCTTGAAGTACCCAGCATGCTTCAGTGTGGATTGTTCCTACAGGTGAATGGAACTGTGAAACGTGTGGATAAAAATGATGATGTCGTCATCATCTACCTGGATGGGGTAAGCACACAGCACAGCTGTCACTCTACCTTGAGCTTCTCAAAGGTCCGTTTTCTACAGCATATCTTACAAAGCCAAACAACCACCCAAGGTCACCAATGCCCTTCTCCCATACAGGCCCTGTCTGTCTCTAAGGAATGAAAACATTCTGTTTCAGCCTGACCTTAAGCCTGCGCTTTATCTCAGAGCCGATAACAACGTATATATATGCATTTAGTCCAATGACATGTCACAGTATCATTATGTTCTGCTGATGCAAGCAACTCTGTCCCTCAAATAAGCACTGGGTTGTATGCTCAGATTTATGACCAGACACATGTTATACACTTGTCTCCCACTGACCTTCTGCAGAACTCCAACCCCACGCTCAACATGACAAGCATTTCCATATTACCTATCCATAGACCATTAGTACGGCGTAAATATAAGAACTGTATTCAGTCATAATGAAGAAACATATAATGCATGATGAAGGATTTTATGGTCAGGAATGGTGTTCACACACTTCTATAAACACTCTTAACAGTAGAGTCTGTGACAGTGTAATGAGTGACTTTATTCCCCCAGCTGAAGAAGGGAGAGCGCCAGACCTACACTCTGATCATCCAGCAGGACATAGTGGTGCAGAACCTGATGCCTGCTGTGGTGAAGGTCTACGACTACTACAAGCCCAGTAAGAACCAGTCCCATTATCTTCAGAAACCATGAACAATGATGAGTGAGAAGCTGGAGCAGCTCTCAGACAAGTTTACCACTCGCTTTTAGAACAAAAGAAAATATTGCTGACTACTATCTTCAGTGTCAATCTTTCAGTATAAATTTGTATAAATCACTATAAAATCTTCACTGGTCCAATTAAGCAGTGAAGTGCAGTTGCACAATGGGCTATGTATGTGTAATACATTTTATTTACATAGTGCTTTTATTTAACCCAAGGATGCAGATGAAATAGCATAAACATTTTCTGTTCCTTCTCTCCTGTAGGTGATGCGGTTGTTACTGAATACATCTCCCCATGTAACTAAATGTGGACCAACAACCCCCCGAGAATGACAGCAGCATCCAACCTTACACAGCAACCCACTGTGTACCATGATTTGTTCCTTCACCTATAAGATGAACAGAATCTAACTGCACTAACTACGTTTGCAGCCATTACTGAATAATTGCTGAATTATTGAATTAGACGGATCTGCACTAATCACATGCAAATGGAAATCTCTCTATTGCGGCCATTGTGAAGACATATGAAGCTTTTGATATTACATCATAACGTTTTTCCTTCAGTTATTTTAAACTGTACATCCTTTTTTATTTATAATATTATATATACTGCATTTGTCCACAAGATGGCAGCTATTTACATTACTGTTTAAGAACTTACATTGGAATTCCATGTGAAAAGAGATTGGGCTAAAACCAGGCTTTTCTTACAGGAAGGGAAACTCTTCTCTTTATGTAATGTATTAATTGTCTAGCCAGGGTAATTAAATCTCTCAAAATTGATCTGGAATTTTAGCTTCTTATTCATTTGACATTGTGCCATTCATTTGACATTGCCATTTGGTTTTGAGGTGTGAAACAATTTTGGATCTAAAAACAGGATTTCCATAAAGTAAAGAACCTGAACTGTGGTGACAGACTTCTTATTTGTCTAGCAGGACATGAACAGCCTTCAACATGCCTCTGAAATTTGTATACCTGTGTGTGTTTCTGAATGTGCTGTGTTCCAGTTGTGAGGTTTGACATCTAAAATCAAAAATTCTCACACAAAGACATCTAAAATCAAATTCTCACACAAAGAGACCTGTTCCCTGTTGAAAAATGTGATTATTAAACTCTCAAACCTAATCTGGGATTTCTTCTTCAGATACCTTTTTGTGTACTATAGCTGAATGTGCCATCTTCTCAGTTCATCTTGAGTATAAAATGACAACGTGCCTGGCTAAAAATCAGTTTTCCTTACAACGTAAATGTACCCTAAAAATATCTTCAAAAATTATTTAGCATATTGAAATTAAATTATACACTTATAGTGAAATAGAATATTTCACACAGTAGGCTAATGTTTTGATTAGACTTTAATTTAATTTTATATTCACAATGTCAGGATGAGACATAAATTCCTAATTAACTTATGGTAATATCTTCATTAGTTCATCTATATCTGTAAAAATCACCGCTGAATGATAAAAGGAGAAGAAATTTCAAAACACTCCTTTCAGTGTCGTTTTTGGGGAACATTGAAAGGTAAATTCAATATACATTCTTTGCGCAAATAGTTATTTTTCACAGATTTAAAAAGGTGCTTATGTGTCAGTTTTTAGGTCCAGTGGATGTACTTAATGATAACCTTCGATGTCTTACTGTAGCGGTTTACTGTTCGTTTGAGGTAAACCTTAGTTAGCGTTAGCTAACTTAACTAACGCTAGCTAGGATATCTTACTAGCATTACTTTCGTGACCTGTCGTTTGTTTTGGCTATAGCTAATTTCTGTCTAATTTAGGAATTGTTAGGATAATTTTAACTTTTATTTTAAATTGCCTATAGCCTTACCTTTTCACATTAGGATGAACTATTAACCTGCTGACTGAGCTGATGACTTAAATTGTGCCTGAAATGCGTTTTATTCGCTGTTCTTGCTTGGTCTGTAATTTTGGGGTCATGTCTGTTTTTACTCTTAAACCGTCTCGCCTTTCTCAGTCAGGGTTATCATTTAACAAAGTTGTTTGTTTAGCTGTTAGTATGATGGCGCTAGCACGTAATGCTAAATAGGACTGTGGAGATAAAGAACATGATAAATTTTCTTTATTGTTCCCCATCCTTAGACTTTAATCCTTAAATATTGAGTGCGTAATGATAATGATGTCCGAGGTGCTGTTGGTCTGAACCTGCGCTAGCATGGATGCTAACAGCTCTTCGCGCTACACAGTGACTGATACCAGACGATGCTCGGATTACAAACTCAGATTATCGAGACACGGATATTGGCTACCAAAACAAAGGGCCAATGTCGGAGTGGTGGAGCGCTAGAAGATAGTACTACATACTGTAGCTAGTATTTAGATTAGCCTGTGTATATTTCCGAGCTATTCCACTCTGAAAAATCCACTGACTTGGTGGAGGTTGCATGAAGGGGAAAATCCAAGCCAAACGTCATCTTTGTATCCCTGGGACCAGTGTACCTTCTGAGAAAGTCTTCTCAATAGCTGAAAATAGTGATACTGCAAAAAGGAGCTGCTTCACTATGCAACATGTAGATCAGGTCCTTTTCTTACAGAAAAATCTCTCAATCTCAAAGAAGTAAGAGAACAGTCATGAATAGACTAGTTTATGGACCTCACAGTTTACAATGTTCGGAAGGTTTTACAAGTTAGAAAAACTTTAGTTGCACTTTAAAAATGGCTATGAATTGCATTGTAAAGTATTTTCTTACATGGGAGTCGTGTGGAAGTGTGAGAGAATCACAGCTGTGTTTACATTACATGAACATTTGTTGTGTGTTGGACAACAAATAATAAAAAAGCATTAATATCCAAACATATTTTCATATCCAAACATAACCTGTTCTGACCTGTCTCGATTGCTTGCTGCAATTTTTTTTTAAGTTGTTTTATATTAGTGTCTTATAGTGATGCATTTACATCATAGCACTTTGAGATTCGTTTTCAATGAAAGGTGAATTACAAATAAAATGTTATTAACGTTGAGGCAAGTTCCTAATGGCTGCCACCTTGTGGACAAATGCAATATAAATAAAATGACAGCATATAAAACATGCATAGGGTAAAATAAAACTGAGCCCATCTGTCTAAATGAAAAATGTTAAATATTTTTAAATTATTACAATTGTAATATTCCACAGCTCAGTCTGAGGCAAGGGAAGGTTGATTATAAAACCCTTAACAACAGCCCTATCAGGGATAAGAGATTTTCATTTGCATCTGAACCACATTAACACACAAGTATAATTCACTAATGACTTCAAACGTAGTGCAGTTAGGTTTTATTCATCTTATAGGTGAAGGAACAAGTCATGGTACACGGTGGGTTGCTGTGTAAGGTTGGATGCTGCTGTCATTCTCGGGGGGTTGTTGGTCCACATTTAGTTACATGGGGAGATGTATTCAGTAACAACCGCATCACCTACAGGAGAGAAGGAACAGAAAATGTTTATGCTATTTCATCTGCATCCTTGGGTTAAATAAAAGCACTATGTAAATAAAATGTATTACACATACATAGCCCATTGTGCAACTGCACTTCACTGCTTAATTGGACCAGTGAAGATTTTATAGTGATTTATACAAATTTATACTGAAAGATTGACACTGAAGATAGTAGTCAGCAATATTTTCTTTTGTTCTAAAAGCGAGTGGTAAACTTGTCTGAGAGCTGCTCCAGCTTCTCACTCATCATTGTTCATGGTTTCTGAAGATAATGGGACTGGTTCTTACTGGGCTTGTAGTAGTCGTAGACCTTCACCACAGCAGGCATCAGGTTCTGCACCACTATGTCCTGCTGGATGATCAGAGTGTAGGTCTGGCGCTCTCCCTTCTTCAGCTGGGGGAATAAAGTCACTCATTACACTGTCACAGACTCTACTGTTAAGAGTGTTTATAGAAGTGTGTGAACACCATTCCTGACCATAAAATCCTTCATCATGCATTATATGTTTCTTCATTATGACTGAATACAGTTCTTATATTTACGCCGTACTAATGGTCTATGGATAGGTAATATGGAAATGCTTGTCATGTTGAGCGTGGGGTTGGAGTTCTGCAGAAGGTCAGTGGGAGACAAGTGTATAACATGTGTCTGGTCATAAATCTGAGCATACAACCCAGTGCTTATTTGAGGGACAGAGTTGCTTGCATCAGCAGAACATAATGATACTGTGACATGTCATTGGACTAAATGCATATATATACGTTGTTATCGGCTCTGAGATAAAGCGCAGGCTTAAGGTCAGGCTGAAACAGAATGTTTTCATTCCTTAGAGACAGACAGGGCCTGTATGGGAGAAGGGCATTGGTGACCTTGGGTGGTTGTTTGGCTTTGTAAGATATGCTGTAGAAAACGGACCTTTGAGAAGCTCAAGGTAGAGTGACAGCTGTGCTGTGTGCTTACCCCATCCAGGTAGATGATGACGACATCATCATTTTTATCCACACGTTTCACAGTTCCATTCACCTGTAGGAACAATCCACACTGAAGCATGCTGGGTACTTCAAGGAAGATCAAAGGCCAAAGTTCCTCCTAAAATGCCATTAACTGGATTTATACAAACCTTGACCAGTGAGAACCCAGACAACAGTTTGAATTCGATGACCACCATGGTAGACACTTTATTTGCACCGTTGTATCTGGAAACAGGAGGTCACATTAAAAAATGGAGGTCTTCAGTCCCTAAAACTCACATTCTGTCATATCTGACCAAATCAACATTGGCACTGAATGAACCTACAACCATGTAAATAATGCAAATATGATGTGATGCATGGACACTCAGATCAAGTCACTATGTGCCCAAGTCATCTTTTTTTCAGAGTCAAAAACAGACATTGGATCCCGATAGCCATGCTTGCATCAACATTGTGCGTTTGTTAAGCAATGAAATGGCGAGGGAGAGCACGTTTTTCCAAAATTAAACTTTTGCAATAAAAAGGCTTTACTTAACGCCATGTTTCCATCAAGCATTTCAGGTTTTTGTTTCTGGCTTCTGTATATTTTCATAGCTCACCAAAGGAAGACAGAACATGCAGAGAACTTGGCCAGATTATCTTGCCTAATCCCAATAGTTAATTACAATGTTCCATAAATTAAGCATTTCCTCATAGGACAAGAACACCTTTTAAATTTGTATAGCTAAATTTATTTATATTATTTATATTTATGCAGGAACCTGTACCAATCCTGAAAAATGCTGAATTTTCTGTAATATTTCTTCATCAAGTCACATTTTCTAGAATCAAGGAAAGTAATAAAGATCCTGGAGTCCTGCACAGACCAGCTAACATGCTGAAGCCTTCTACTGCATACTGTGGTTTGTTAGTTGGTTCACTATTGAAGAACCACATGACAAACAGTTCTCTCCCTCTCAAAAATATCTAAAGTATAGTTTCATCACATTTCAGTATCAGCAAACTACTTCACTAAAGTCAAATGTAAAAACTTTCTGCCAACGTCTAAAACATTACTGAGTCTATCCCCTACACATGAAATCTTGCATCAGTATACCAATTAAAATTCAGATAGTGTAGTACAATATTAACAGACCACTGTTCCTCTCTTCTGTGACTGTGGAAGTGTCTGGAACTCACGTGACAGTCACAGAGATCTCCAGAGATGGGATTGGATCACTGCAGTTTCCAACTTCACTGGTTGAGATGTCGAAGGAGGAGAAGTCATTGGGAGGGGGGATGTTGTAGTACATGGTGAACTGGGGAAAAAATTTCAAACAGAAATGGTAACGTTAGTACAGTAACTTGTACTTCTTTTATATGTATTTAAAGTTCTTCAGACCCACAGAAGTTTTATTATTAAAGAACAGAGGCTTAAAGAATTGCAGGGGTGTAAATCAGTAAAGGAAGTGATGTCAGACTGACCTGCACAAACACACAGCCTTGGCCTGATGCCCTGACCTTGTAGACCCCAGACACCTGCTGCAGCTTGGCCTGCTGGTACAACAGCCTGTTGCTCTGGTTAACTGTGAACTGGGCCACAGTGAGCTGGGTCTTCAAGCTGTGGGTTGACATCACAGTGACTGTAATAGTGCCCATCGGGCTGTAGGTGATACTACTATATTTTGCCAGAGCCTGAAGAGCCACTACAGTGTCCTGTGCAGAGAAACAGAGTAAAAATAACATTCTGAATGTGTGTTTAGTCGCAGCATAAACTCTTTATATCTCACTATTACCATAATCAACAGAATCATCAGTCAAGTCAATTATTAGCTTATTCAGACTTTCTCAAATGTCACAGATCATTACAAGAAGATATTTATATTAGGGTTATAATGCAGAAAGGTCACAAACAGGAGGAGCAACTGTACTACGAGTGAGCTGTTGGTGTGGAAGGGGGTGGTACCTGTGTAGAGATGAACCCCCCATAGGAGTTTTGCTGCTGGCCCAGCCAGTGGACGATGCTGGCACTGTAGCCCAGGTCAAACGAGGCCAGTGGGGGTCCAGAGAGCACAGCCAACAGTACATAGGCGGTCATCTCCACATCCAGTGGGTTTGTCCCCATCCCTTGACTCCCACTGCTCCAGTGCCGCCCGTCCACTGAGGGAATCATTAGAGAAAAGCACCACTCAGATGAGATTCTCCAACATGCCAGTGGTCTGCTGTAAATAGCAGCCAACCCTCTCCAACACAGCTTTCTCCAACCATAACCATAATTGGTCAGTAAATACAAATACATGTATCCTCCAAGTAAACACCAATTTTCTCAAATACCAGCATCTAATGCAAACATGGAGTACATTCTAAAGACTCAACAACACACGCGCACACACACACCCACCCCAGTTTTCTCTGGTCTCAGTATGCTGTTGGCTTTAGGGCTTTGCAGCCTTGGGGGGAGTTACACAAGTATGTTACAATTCAGTAGGTCGATCAGCCCTATGGTGTGTTTAATGGGCAAGTGTGTTGGGCAAGTCTGATCTGACCCATCTGATCTGACCATGGTTTTATTGGTGTTGGTCTGACCTGTCACTATGGCCAGCTGGTTCAGTTGGGAGAGCAGGGTTCCTCTCATCACCTGGTCTCCAGCTAGTGTGAAGGTGTAGGAGAGGAGGGCGATGGCATAGGTGGAGTTTGTCTTAGCATGGGCGTTCCTCAGATACTCCAGACTCTTGGCTACAATGGGATCCTGCCATACCAAACACAGTGAAATAGATTAGTTGGAGAAAAGTCTGCAGAGATAGAGAACAGAGTGGAGACTTGTCTGGATGGTGGCTGGCCACAGGAGCTCCCCGACAGAGCCGATGACTCACCGTACTCTGATTGCCTGCCTCCAGCAGAGCAGCTGTGATGTAAGCTGAGAGGGTCACATTATCATTCACTCCACCCTACAGAGAGAGAACAAAATTTAGAGAGATTGGTATACTGCTGTAAACAGTATATTAGTGACGAACTTTACAGTTGATATCCACTACCAGGCCCTGCTTGTTCTACGCAGTAGTGCTGCACCAAGCATGTAATACCTAATACAGCACAGTGCCACCCCACACCAGCAGGTGGCAGCAGCTCTGCAGTGTCCTGACCTGCATGTCCACATGGATGAGGTTGCCCACTGAGGCGAAACAGCCGTTTGGCTGCTGCTCGTTGCCCAGCCAAGTCTTGGCCTGATCGATGACTGTCTGATCGATAAAGATGTATTGCTTTGCGCTTTCGAAAGACTTCATCACGAACGCAGTGAGCCTGAGTACACAGACACCAGGGATCTCTATAGCAACATTTGAACACATTTACATAAACCCAGCAGTGATCTAATGTTATGTGTTCAAGAGGAACTAGTGTGAGAGTGCTCACACTATCTCAAACTTGCTCACTTGCTGCTTTTTACATTTCTACCAGATTTGTGGGATTTTGTATTTGCATCACTGCTTTTGTATTTCTATCAATAATTCTTAAATGGGGGGCTGTCCACATTAAAAAGCCTAAGGTACGATGTCATTTGACACAAGTTGCACAGGAGTGGATCGTGTCTGGCATCAGCTTCTCCCTCTGCTCTCCCCAACACTGACCAGGTGTTGCCTGAGCTGTCACTCATCCCAAACGCACTGTAGGACCCATCAAAATGCTTGAAGGACAGTTCTCTCTGGTAGCCTGCAGAGGACAAAGAAATGCACATTAAATCTCTACTGTACAAGAGAACACCATTTCAGTCCGGACCTGAGATTCCATAAAACTACTTTCGGACAATGTTTATAGTAAAGAAAGCATTACTCAAATGAAATCAAATTAAAGGGAACTATGAGCTCACAATATGTCTGCTTAAAACAACGGTCATAAAGGAATGGACAAAAATCTGCAGGACTCAAATCCTGCTGGCTAGAAACATCAGCTGGTCTGAGAGGAGCTGGTGTGTGCTCTCACCACTCAGCAGGAAGGAGGTGGCTTTGCTCCTGATGGCGGGCGTCAGCTGGCCGCTGCTCTCCAGGTACCCCAGGATGAAGATGTCGGGGGCGAAGAGCAGCATGTTCTGTTCACCGCAGCCGTACGGCATGGCCAGCAGGTTGTCCAGGTTCTGCAGTGCACGGCCCATCAGATCTCCTGCAGAGAGAAGGCACAGAGTGTGTGCGCGCATGGGTGTGGTTTTGTGTGAGACGTAGGGAGAAACTGTGGATCTCACGTGAATTAGCCAAGGCAGTGTTTCCCACCTCAGTCCCCAGGGAATGCCAGCTTGTCCAATTTCTGGTTCTGATCCCAGCTTTCCTCCCACCTGAACCCCGTGATCAGAAATACTCTGTACCTGCTGCAGGTGTGCCGAGAGTTGGTTGGATCAGACTAAAGTCTGGACTGATTGGATGTCTCCATGGATTGGGAAGCACTGCCTCAGGGCAAGTATTTGTTATAGTCTAGTCTAGTTTTAGCTGCACTAGAGTCAAACTCCAATGTGATCATGCAGGAATTAGGGCTCCATTTTGTGTGAGTGAGTGAGAGAGAGGGGTTTGCTCACCCAGCACAGAGACATAAGCAGTGGCGGAACCCTCCACAAACACTTCAGGCAGCGTCAGTGTGACTGTCTGGTCAACAGCACCACCTAGAGGAGGGAAAGTTAAACATCCTTGGAAGAGGTGTCTGTTACATATTTACAAGGACCCACAGGATTCCCCGTTTGTGTCGTAAAACACATGGTAAAAGCATGACAAAGATGGTGTCCCGAACCTCTTGTGCACATGAACTCATTGTAACTGTTGGTCTGTTTGGTTCCCTCTGCCTGATAGGGAATAAACAGAAAGAACATTAGAGCACCAACCAACCAAACAACCCAGCAGACTCCAGCACAGATCACACCACCACTCCACTGGCAACCAGAGCAATGCTTTGTTCTTCTAACCATTTGAATGAATAAATCTGGAATAGCATTCAGTGGTATCCAGTTGTTGGTGGACTCTTGTGTGGGAAACAGGCTGACAGCTTGTTATTGGAGAGCATGTGACTCTTGTGTGCGTGGAGCTGGATCTCCATGCCTGTCTGATTATGAAGGGCAGGACTGCACAGGGAGTATGCAGGGTGGAGTTCGCACCACCAGCAGAATCTGCTCCACCGTGTCCATGTGGACTCAGTGGGGCTCGTCAGGGTGGTGTAGCGAGGTGGAGGAGGGTTAAATGTAGCTCACCACCACCAGCAGAATCTGCTCCACCGTGTCCATGTGGACTCAGTGGGGCTCGTCAGGGTGGTGTAGCGAGGTGGAGGAGGGTTAAATGTAGCTCACCACCACCAGCAGGGTCTGCTCCACAGTGTCCAAGCTTCCTTTCTCTGGCACGGTGGGTATGCCATTTCCACACAGCACAGACGAGTGTACAGCCTCTGCACTCACTCTGATGATCACCTCCCCTACAGAACACACACACACACACAGAATCTTCCTAATCCCAATTTATAAAACAATTTTCCACATCACTGATATTTGTTTAGTAATTAGTTTAGAGTTAGTAATTATGGGGCCCTTAGTGAAACAAGCTTTTAAAATATATATTCTTATCTATAATTATTAAATATATTAAAATGATTTAACATCACATCTTATTTGTACTTGTCACTTGACTCACAGAAGCCCCAGGCAGGTGCCAAACATTGTGTCGTGCTTAGAGCTTGTGTTAGTTTAACAAAATGTTTCATAACTGTACATTTGGCAAGTCTCATGGTGAATTAGTCTCACTGAAACAGGTGAGACCAAGCAAGAAAGAGCATCCCTGGAAGACTCAAACAGTCATCTACAGGTGGGCTTACCCAGCACGGAGGGTGTGATGGTAGTGTGAAGGTGGGCTTACCCAGCACGGAGGGTGTGATGACCCACATGAAGGTCCAGCTCTCATCGGCACAGAGGCAGTGTGTGTAAACACATCCCACACAGCTCTGTGCTGAGAACTGCTGCGATTGTGCCAGGGTTACCTTCACCTTTACCACACACACACACACACACACACACACACACACCTCTCACTGCTACAGCCTAGTATTCAACATCATAAACACACTTCAGCTACAGGACTCTCAGAGAAGATGTGAAATGAGATCTTGGAGCTCAAATAGTTCAGGTTAGTATAAAGCACACACTCCAACATCAGACATGAAGCTTTCATGGTGCTTAATGAATAACCAGGAATCAGCTCCTCTGTCCCATAGGGGGATGGAGACACTGGGACCACTTACCATGATGCAGGAGGGTAGGTAGTTGAAGACTGTAGCCTTGAGCGTGAACACCTCTCCACGGACGATGGAGTAGGGCAGGGTCAGGCTCACGAAGAAAGGCTGGAAGGCCGTGAGGTTGACCTTTGGTGCCACGCCAAACCCGACCGGAGATGTACAGAACGCCCCTGCCTCCCACGTGGTGATGGTGTCTGGGACGATCTTGCTGACCCCCATAGCTCCAGATTCACTGGTGATTTGAATAAAGAGGGGGTGAAAAACTCCTCAGTGGCTCTCTATTGAAAGATATGACAGGTTCAGGGGAAGTGTGTTGGCTCAGTGTTCACATACCCCACCAACACAAGGTCCCAGATCCACGTCTCCGGGAAGTATTTGCGGACTCTACTGGCCGGCTGACCTTGTCCTCCGTCAACCGGAGCTGCCTCAGCAACCTCTAGTTTATTGGCCACCATTAACGCTGCTTAAAATGGAAAAATTGTTTATGTGAAATACATGCCAAAACATGCATGTGGTTATTAAATTAGAAAATAAGTGAAAAGGTAAATATTACTTACGGCGAAACATTAACACAGGACCTCTGCAGACCTCTTTTTTTTTAATATAAGCATTGGAAATGATCTTGATTCCTGCATACTGAGAAAAGGGCAGACAAGTAGTAACAAACAAATCCAGTGGGGGTTCTATGGTAAAATGGTCCTATTTCTAAGAAAAACAGACTCCTTACCTTAAAGACGTTGTATACGTCGACTTTTCCTAGGAGAACAGGTAAAACAGGGGGACGAGATCTTGGATTAACAAAGGGTTCCATGATAGGGGGCCTGAAAATGCACATATTGGGATCCTCATCTTCCGTGCCGTACGGATATCCTGACAACATCTGGATAGGAAGCATGTTGTAGACCTGTAGTGGGAGGAGATGCAGTCATCATTTGAACTGATGCTGCCATTTGTCCTTCTTTAAAACTACTCGACACTTTTGGAAAGGTTTTGATAAAATGCTGCCAATACAGACATAGAATAACTACTGTTATGAGCTCCTCATTTCTAATCCCAGGTCCAGAATCAGGATTTTGAACTAAATAGCTGAGAGCAAATATTTAAATATAGACCACCATTGACCCAAAATCCACTCATAGCCTTAATGTCCAGTCTTGCTACATGAGAGATGGGTCATCTCATGGTTTGGTTTCAACATTGAAAGGTTCAGCCCACCTGATCCTGGTCCAGGTTAACTGAGGTCCTTAGAAACATCTACGTGTTTTAGATTAGAACTGAACATAAATGCTAGATTAGGATTAGAGGTAAACAAAGGGTGTGGGTTTTCAGAACATGTTTCCCTTATGTAGATGAGTCGGTGTCATTTGCGCAGATTCAGATGCGTACAGATTGGATGGTGAACTCCTTTTCTGGTCTGAGCAGTAGCAGACTCTCATCGATGGCCCTCACAGAGCACAGTGAGCCTGGGTGAGCTTTCAGCGTCAGGAAAATGTTTAGTCCAGGAAGCTCCTCATTTGAGGAGAGCTCCAGAGACACCTGAGATTCGAAAAAAGACTCATTACATATAAACACTTCCTACATTCTGTGTACAAATAGATACATTCAAATTTAATTACATGTTTAGTTTTTAGTCTTTTTTTAATTGATCTGTATGGTTTTTGTTGTTCTGTATGGTTTTGGATGTTCTGACCTTGTTCTTCAGAGACAGCTCAATGGGGAAGTCCATACTGTCAGCCAGCACGTCTCCGTTAGGAAGCAGGGCATACACCACCACCTGGGCGACTGGAGCCAGACTGAGAGGACTCTGTAGGAGGATTGAGAGTTTTCCACGGTTCTCTGTGACGGGGAAGACCGAGGGAGTTAGAAAGTCACATCCACACGTCTGCAAGAGCACCGAAAGCTGAAAAGCAATTCTATGCAGCTAAAAACCATTTCCACTTATGCATTAGGCAGACATTCTTATCCTGAGCAACTTTCATTTATGTTACCGCGGTGGGCGGATATAGTATTAGGAGTCTTGGTTGTGCACCTGCCTAGATGGGGGTTGAACCCCAGTTCCTCCACAGGAGACACAGTATTGCTACCCACTACACTAGAAAAAACTCACCATATCCATACTTATTCAAAATGATTAGAGTTTAAAAAAAAATGCACTTGTGTGTGTGTGTGTGTGTGTGTGTGTGTGTGTGTGTGTGAGTGTATGGGTGTGAGTGTGTGAGAGTGTGGGTGTGAGTGTGTGTGAGAGTGTGTGTGTGTGTGCGTGTGCGTGTGCGTGTGTGTGTGTGTGTGTGTGTGTGTGTGTGTGTGAGAGTGTGTGTGTGTGTGTGTGTATACTATAATATTTATGGACCTTTTTCTGGATCCACTTCTACTGTGATGCATCCCTGCTGAGCTGTATGACCTCGGGACATCACCTGCACACACCACAAAAATGTCATCATATTTATCAATCAAATTTAGTTATATAGCCCTTTTTACAATAGATGTTGACAGTGCAGCTTTACAAATGTCCGAGTCCAAGCCCCCAGTGAGCAAGCTAATGGAGACAGTGGCAAGGAAAACTCCTTAGAGAATGAGGAAGAAACCTTAAGGAACCAGGACTCAAAGGGGAGGGGCCTCCATCCTCCTCTGGCCAATATTTCTACATATTTACTGCTTTACTGAAGAGAACCTCACTAACCAATCCTCCATATAACCAGTGACCACTGGGATTAAAAGGCTTGCTGAGCAGGGAAACAGAGAGTGAAGGTGTAGAAGACCATGTTGGAATGTTGTGAAAGACACTCGTACCATGTAGAAGAAGTCTAAGGAGTTCTGTTGTGGTTCCAGCGCTGTGCTGTGGATGATGTAATTAGCTACCACTACTGCATCGCTGTCACAGAATGCCACCAGGGGGCGCAACAACTCCAGGAAGCTGCTGCTTTTGGAGTAGAAGGGCTGAAGCCAGAGGTAAGCCGAGGGATAGGTTGGTCTACGCAACGTGCCCACATATCCGAATGAATCCTCTTCCATATGATATCGGGCCTATTTAGAAGAGAAGAAAACCAAACACCTTAAATCATTTAAAACCTTCAGTTAGGGAAAGAACACATTCAGAAATGTGAATTAACTGCCAGCATGTAGAATCTTAGTCTTTTAATAAAATATTACATTATATAAAATCAGTATAATTTATTTTTTGGACTTCACTGACCTCTAAAGAGGCTGTCTGCAAACCCCATGGATGTGTGTCTAAGGAGAATGCAGCGACACCGTTGTCGTCGGTAACCAGCGTCCAGGTTTTGTTTTTGTTTTCAGCGTATCTTACAATTAGATATACAGGCTCATTTATTATAGGGGTGGAGTCTGGGCCGGTAACTTTAATCTATCACACAAACACAAATGAAAAAGAAAAAACAATTGACCCTGAATGATAAATCTGATGAAGTGATGTAATGATTAACACAAAAATCTTTTAACCTCTGCTGTACCTGTTTAAAAGTAGATAAAACGTTAACATTATTCTGACCCTTAAAATATGTTAAGCAATATTTTTAAAAAAACAATATAGTTGTTCAAATAATTAAGATGACAGCAGCATTTTTCTAGGTGTTAACATTTCTAGTAATTGCCCATAATTACTAGTGCCTAATAATTAGCCAGTAATTACCTCTCCTTCATAGGCCATCCCTGGCTTAAACACATCATCAGCGTTCACAAAGGTGAGGGTGACAATATCACTTGTAATAGAAATGCTACCCGAACCTGACATAACCACTCCTGTAGGGGAAACATACAACTTCTGCATCGGTTTTGCACCATTTTGCAAATAGAGACCATCAGTTATTATTGTTATTGTTTTATGCTGTGATTGTTGTTTGATATTAAGGGGTCAGAGAGTGGGAAAACCTCACCTGTCCCATATTCCTCCACTTCAGCGTCAACACTAATAATGTCTACATATCGTGTATCACTCAGTACAAAGTCGCTCAGGTCAATGACGTAGGACCCGCAGCCCGTCCTGCCAGTCTGTTAGACCAGGAGAACAGCATGAGGGCTTTGGGTGAGTGGAAGAGACCAGAGCAGGAATTCTTCAAAATGTTACAGGACTTTAATAGTTATTAGGAAACCATGTACGGAGCTTCACATTAATACACTGCAAGTGCACATAGTGTACTGGCCAATATATCAGTAGTAGTGTCACTTCACCTTTAGAATAGCATCTCTTCTACTGTATCTGTATTAGACATATGAATAGCAGTAGGAACACTGCTTAGCTGGGTTTGCCAGGAAAAATATACAACAAGCTCATATGGTAAAATCACAGTAGATACAACAGACACTATTTAGCTGATCCTAATTTTTTGGAAGTCATCTTTAAACTTGACAGGGTTCTTGAAATCTTAGAAAGGCCCAACAATAAGTGTTTGATGATGAGGTAAGTGTTGTACAAATATTTCTCAGTGCATTAATGGGTGACCAAAAGGACTAACCTCCATTTTAAAAGTTCTACAGATGTCTGAAAGTTGTGCACTTCCTGGCGCAAACCACCAGTATCTGTAACTTTTGCGGCAGACCACGGCAGTCGCAGACCCTATCACTGGTTTCCCATAAGTATACCTACAGCCAGGGTGGAGGTTGTGGAGTAAGGAATACATAACACTATGGTGGCAGGTGTTTCAGTCTCTTATTACATTATTGTCTCATACAGAAAAGGCTTAAATGGCTCTTACTTTGCACACACTTTAAGTGTGACCGTTGTGTCCAGAATGGTTATGACTGGAGGAAGCTCAACGGTCACTTCAAACTTTGGCAGCACTAGAAGAGAATCGAGAGTTTCATTATAGCAACTAAATTAATAAATCAAGGCAAAACACAGATCTCTTGTTACTAGGATTCACAATAATTAAAAGGAATAAAACTTGCTATGTGAAATGAAACTTCATGCACAGTCTCAAACACTGTGACAACCAAATCCGACCTGTGTATTAACTGAAAACACAGTGTTGGTTCTGACCATATTCCTTGATTTCAAATTGTTGTATGATTGGTTCGTTCCTCTCGTTCCAGGCAGTGATGGTGTAGAATCCCTCTGCAGCCTCTGGGTTTATGGGATACGACATATCCAGGAAGCCACTGAATGTGGACACGTTCAACCACTGACCAATGCGGTTGGAGTTGAGGTCCTACAGACAACAGCAGCATCACACATCTTAAAGATGTTTTAAATATATGAAAAATAAGGTCACAATGCCCCAAGACACCAATTAGCAAGGAAAGGACTTCTTCGGTTTTTGAACAGATGGTGACTTTGGAAGCAAAGCCGGTCCCAGATACAGAAAGTGCACATCTGATGACTGATGCTGGAAACACTTGTTAGCATACCTGCACTTCTATTGTGGGGAACTGTAAGAGAAAGCAAAGAGAACCTGTGTAACTACATCAGCTCCCTGCTGCTGTATATACAGGTCATTTGATACAGCCCTTTGTGCCTTTAAAGAAATGATGAACTGTCGTACCATCTGGTTGTAGGTTAAGAAGTTGGAATCCAAAGAGACTATGCGGAAATTGACTGTGGAAAGAAACAATCATATCTATAATACTATTAATCCTTAAAGTGGACAGGAAAATACACTTATTTTAACACAGGAATAAATATTGCATTTGATTTCTTGTATGATTTGGAGAACATTACCAGTTTGTCCCCGTTCGTAGATGGGTTTGTCTGTTTCAATGATGCTCAACAGACCAGGAGGTTTTATGATGATTTTTGTCGTCTTGTTCACAAATGTGAATCTCCCTTTGATCTCCAAGGAAACAAAAGCTTCCATATCTATGGTTACAGCAGGAACCTTTTGGAGAACCACAATTGCAAATAATAATAATAATCGCCAAGGTGCTTGTAAGGACAGATAAATTAAAATGACTGTGGACTGATATACTGATACTCAGTACCAGAAGTCCTCTGGACTCACTAGTACACACAGTGTTCATTGCACTTTTTAAAAAATAGAAATATCTTTCAAATGTCAAACTATACAGACATCTTTCCACAAAAATATAAATAGAAAAATACTAGAACAGAAATGAGATTAGGCATTTGGGGCCATGACCATATAATTTTGGTAAAATTCATTGTTTTCCTTGCTGTAGAGTTTTGAGTGCATTGTGTTGTTTGTAGTGAGGAGATTGACCTGGAATTGGACGCACTGTTGGTACTTTGCTTGTATGAAATGCTTGCTTAGCAGAGTCTTGCTTTCCTGCCTGTGTTCCAGATGTGCCACTAAGGAAAGTAATGGGCGGCATGTGTAGAGCTGGACACATAATGTCTCAACACTGCCCCCAATTGGCTGGGAGTTGACAGTCAGCAGGTACGTGCTGAATAGTAAGAAAAAGACATGAAGAGTAAGTCAGTTACATGGGCTGCGCACGCAGATTTCTTTCTGCGTTCACCGCACATATACACACTAGACTTCCATTCACATGTTTCACAAAAGTCATGATCATTTCCATCAGCAGAAATACATACAAAGTCGTGTTTCACTCCACTATGGCTACACAGAAAACATCAAGACGACTGTACAATCAAAGGTAAAAATATATATTTTAAAAATGTGTGGTGATTGTGCCTTGTGTGTGTAAAGAAATGAATGTCAAACACATAAAAAGATGAATTTGCCATGAATTTGCTTTTAGTAGAGTACTGTTTACAGGTGTAGTGTCTGGTGGGACGGAGCCATGTGACTATTGAGAGCCAGACTCATTGTGAAGGATGAAAACTCTAGCGAGTCTATTAACTAAAGAGATCTACAGGAATAAACAAAGGTTCTTACAGTCCATTGGAGGAGGCGATTACGGCGCTGTGGAGGAGCAGAAGTGTGGTAGCGAGAACTCTGGAGAGCTGCATCCTGACCAGGACTCCACCACCAGGAGATGATCTGACCACCTGGAGCTCCTGCAGTATATGAGCTCTCTCGAGCTCTCTCTCTCTCTCTCTCCCTCCCTCCCTCCCTCCCTCCCTCTCTCTCTCACTCTCTCTCTCTCTCTCTTTCTCTCTCTCTCTCTCTCCTCCACCCCTGCCAAATAAGGACTTTGAGGAACAGGAAGATGATACATGTGGTATGTGGTACATGCACCTCCGACCAACCTAAACCACACCCTGCCCCACTTCACCTATGAAATAAATTACAAGTTATTTGTAATTTATTTCATAGACATTGAGATTATCAGTAAAGCCGAAACTCAGGATCACTCTCACAGCCACATTTGTTTGTTTGTTTGTTTCTCTTTATCATAAGGGGAGCAAAACGGATAGTTTGTGCAAACTTACATGTTTCATTATGTGTGGAAATAACATAAGAAAATGAACATAATTCAGAGACCGTCTTTTTCAGTGCCTGACTGATGTTGATTAGACTGTAACTGGCTTCTTCTGTCAGCTGCTGTGTAACTGAGTCTCAGTCCTGTCGGAGTCCTTGAGTTGAACCCAACTGAGGGTTATCTTGTTCCGGTTTGTAAGCAGTTATGATAACCTTGTTAGGCGTCGCATTAATGGTCATAATAGTGTTCATATTTATAAACTGTCTTCCAGAGCAAGGTGAACGGTGACTAGCTAAACAAATCACATTCTTTTCCATCCCTTTAAAAAGAAAATGTATAAAATAATTTATGTTTTTATAGAAAATTAAAGTGCATTCAAGGGTTATGACAATTAAAGTCCAAGAACAAAGAAAACCATAAAATAAATGCCAAACTGTGAGCCTGTGGGCCTGACCTCCATGACTTTAAAACATGTTGGTGAAAGGTATTAACACTAATACATTATATTAACAAACCTTCACTTCCTGGTACACAAGCACCTTAATTGCACAGATCCACTCAAATGCCTCAATCAAAGCTCATAACTCCAAACTTACCAGGGCCGAGAAATAAAGCGCATGATGACAGAGTCCATTACTGCTCTCCACTACCTGGAGGACAGGTGGGTTAGGCATGAAAAGCCATGTGATTCTTGGGTTCAAGTTAAATCTTGACATTCTGATTGTTTTTCAAATCCAGTATACTTTATTACAGACTCTAGACAAACTTTCCATGCTCTTATTTCAAGAGAAAAGTTTTAATATATTCATTTATGCGACTATGTTTTGAGAAAGTGATGTTTAATGATGCCACGCATTGGTACTATCTGAATACAACTGCCATGCCAATACTACAAACCATGATGGATCAGAAACATCTGTAGGGAGTGTCAATGACACCTTTGCATTCCTCTGATTGGCTAGTTAAATGCAACCATTTGATACATGCCAGAGAGAGAGAGACTGACTGATGCTAAGTGGTGATGGAGACTTCTCTTAGAACTAGGTGTTTACTGTACAACACTTTTAACCTGTAAACGCATAGCCACTTTTAACCTGTAAATGTGCTCGAGTATTTACCCCCCGAAAAGATCAGATATGATTGTTGCTATACCTGTGGGTAAATGCTATGGAGTAATTGGCATTTTAAATGCAAGTCACAATGTACCAACATGTCTGTACAGCAGAAAAGGTCGCAAATGTAGAAAGGAAAACAGGACATATGGTGGCAGGATGCAATGCAGTGGTATTTAAACCACAAAGCAGTAGCATTTAAACAAATTAGCACATGCATACACGAGCATAATTTCCTCGTGCTAATATTGCTGTATATATCTTACAATGACATAAGCAGTCCACCACCAAACCCACGTCCCTCAGGTTCTCGTCCATGGGTCCATCAGCAGTGTGGAGGTTGTCCACAGGTCCCGAGGCACTGCTGCACAGATAGAAAACTTGAGGTTAATCGAGGGAAGGGCAGTTTGACTGTGTATGCCGGCACATTTGCAAAAGCGTTTTTACAATACCTTTCTGATCACACCGTGTTGCTGGTTCTTCACACTTTCACTGACACTCTGCGTCATGCAACAGCGCCAGCTGACGTGTGGACTGCGAGGAATAATGTATTTTATAGACGTTCACAGACAATTGTAACATCTTTTAGCAGCGTAGTTAATTTCTTTTTAAACCAGATGGGTTACCTGCCAATCCCCTCCGATCTCAGCTGCTACACTCGAACACACTCCACATCAGTCATGCACAGTAGACCGGTGTGATGGTTACACCACCCGCTATGATGCGAGAAGAATGACATATTAGACGCCACGTTGCGTCATCCGCCGTCATGGTCATAAGAGATACAAGAGCATAAATTAAACTTGATATACTAAAGATGAGCAAACGAGCGATGTGTCACGTGTTAAATGCTGCGATTTTTAATGTCAGATCATTAGCCAGCAAAGCCTTCACAGAGGGCAAACAGTCGAAAACTATGAATTGGATAATATACGTCTGACTAAAACTTGGCTCAGCAGTGATGATAATACCACTATAAATGAGTCAACCACACCTCAGTATTGTTCTCCTAGTGTTTCAAAGGTGCAGGAGTAGCATGTACGTTTCTCAGTAAGATGTGTTGGGGAGTATAACACTTTTGAGTGTCATTCATTTAAGTTTAGTGAATAATGAGTGTCATTCACCCTCCTAGACATCATCCTGGGTTCCTTGATAAATCTGTCGATCTGTTAACAAAAACTTTAACCATATTTGACTAGTGATTTTACTATAAATTGTGACGAGCCAGCAGATACTACTGCTTGTGTAGTAATTTCACTGTGATATTAAAGTCCTTCGACCTCATACAACACGTGATTGTTCGTACACATGCACGTACCCATACTTTAGTCTTAGTGCTGGCCCTGGGGTCAAGACCAAGGCGCTAAACATACCACACGTAGGACTCTCGGTCCATTGCTCTATTTTCCGTATGTACTACTAAGATGACTCTGTGAGATGTTTCTCTAATCTTATTGAATGAATGTACAAATGCCATAGCACCTCTAACAACCAAACAGAGAAACACCACATTTAAAGCTCCATGGAAAATTCAACCTCATTTATTAAGTTAATTAGAGACTGCAGGAATCAGAATGAACATGGAGACAGACTAAGCTTCAGAAAAATGTATACATTTAAATTTTTTAAGAAATTGACCTTGAAAACCCTACAGAAGTGATCTCATTATTAAATACTAGTAGCTGTCCTCTAGACACCATTCCAGCAAAATGATTTAAACAAGCCTTCAGCATACTGTTGAGCTCGAACTACATGTTAATGTTGTCAATAAATCACTTATACAAGGAATCTACCTACAGAGTCTCAAAACAGAGGTTATCAGGCCTCTTTCAAATAAGAATAAATTAAACTTCTCTAACCTCAATAATTATAGACTGATCTCTAATATTCCATCTCTAGGAAAGATTACTGAGTATGTGGACTTTCTTCAACTTCAAGAATATTTAAATTGTAATGAACTAAATCTGACATTTCAGTCCAGTTTTAGAGCTCATGACAGCACAAAAATAACCAAAGTTCTGAACAATCTTAAACTGAAGCGTGGTGGCGGTAACTAGTCTATAGTGGTTCTTTTGAAGCATGGTGGTAGTAACTGGTCTATAGTGTTTCTTTTGAAGCGTGGTGGTGGTAACTGGTCTATAGTGGTTCTTTTGAAGCGTGGTGGTGGTAACTGGTCTATAGTGGTTCTTTTGAAGTGTGGTGGTGGTAACTGGTCTATAGTGGTTCTTTTGAAGCGTGGTGGTGGTAACTGGTCTATAGTGGTTCTTTTGAAGCGTGGTGGCGGTAACTGGTCTATAGTGGTTCTGTTGAGGTGTGGTGGTGGTAACTGGTCTATACTGTTTTTTCTTGAGCTCAGTGCTGCATTTGACACAGTAGACCACTGTGTACTACTAATTTGTCTAAGAGACTGCACTGGCCTTACTGGCATTGCTCTGAACCAGTTCCTGTCATATCTGACCAGTTGTGAGTCCGTTACACTCAGTAAAATCAGCTCTAAATGCCACACACTAGCCTGTGTTGTCTCCCAGGGAGCAAGTTTGGGACAAGCCCTCTTAACTCTTTGTAGGCTCTTTGTAGGCACAAATGCCAGCAAATATAATATCTTGTTCCACCAGTATGTGGAAACATACATAACTATATATGTCCCTAGACACTGACCCTAGGGGGTTCCATTTAGTTGATTTTTAAATGTTTAGAGGATTTAAAGTCCTGGATGAGTCATAATTTCCTGATGACAAAATGGAATTTTTCATCGTGGGGAATGGTCATGAGTGCACTGGTGCAGTAACATATCGTGAGTCCCTATCGGTTCAAACCAAACGTTATATCAAAAACATAGTTGTCACCTAGGTTGGCTGTGACCTAGGTTTTAAACGTCATGTTAGCAATGTCTCAAGAACAGTGTTCTATCGTGTTTGTAACATAGCCAAGGTCAGAAGTATCCTCACAGCAGCTGATAGTGAAAACGTCTGCGTGCATCTGTATCATTACGTCCGGACTACCGCAAAGCTTTGCCAGCGGTCTGAAGCCAAAAAAAAAAGAGAAATCATATTACATCCATCCTTAGTTGCACTGGCTACCTGTCATTCAGAATTGACTTTAAAATACTACATCTTACATTTCTTGACATGGTCTTGCTCCTCCATATCTCAGAAGTGTGATCTCGAGGCGTGCACCCTCATGGGCCCTTAGATCAGCTGATAAAAATATACTAGTGGTGTCCACCAGGCGACCGAAGAGCTCCCAGACCTGCCTTGTACTGCCATGGCCCCAAACTCTGGAACTCTCTCCCAGACAAGCTGAGGGCCCTTGACAACTTAAACAGTTAAGATCTTCCTGTGCTTTGCTTAAGCCTCTCTGCTTCAACTGCTTCTAAAACACTGTTCTCGCTTTACTCTGCAGTTTAGTCCCACCTCTTTTGTCTTTTTGTTTCTTTCTTTCTTAATTTTGGGCAAATACCTTCCTGAGGTGAATGGATCAGGATGTAATAAGCTTAAATGTCCTTCTATGTACCCTCTGGTTTCTGTAAAGCCCTTTGTAAACCGTGTTTAAGAAGGTGCTATACAAATAATGTTTATCATATGTGACAGTCAAAAGCCAGTAATAAATCGTTTGCATTATTAAAGCAACCCAGTTTGATAAATATATCAAGACCATGTGATTTAAGAATGTAGGTTTATCTATACTGGAACTGTGGGGCATCACAGGTTACTGCTGCAGTAAGACCGGTAGAACCGAGTACAGAGAACAACACAGGCCAGAACAAGGGCCAGAACACAGGCTAGAACACAGAGTAGAACACAAAATAGAACACAGGCTAGACCACAGACTAGAACACAGACTAGAACACAGACTAGACCACAGACTAGAACACAGGCTAGAACACAGACTAGAACACAGACTAGAACACAGGCTAGACCACAGACTAGAACACAGAGTAGAACACAGGCTAGACCACAGACTAGAACACAGAGTAAAGCACAGACTAGAACACAGACTAGAACACAGAGTAAAACACAGACTAGAACAGACTAGAACACAGATTAGACCACAGACTAGAACACAGAGTAGAACACAGAGTAGAACACAGGCTAGACCACAGAATAGAACACAGGCTAGAACGCAGGCTAGACCACAGAGTAGAACACAGACTAGAACACAGGCTAGACCACAGAGTAGAACACAGGCTAGAACACAGGCTAGACCACAGACTAGAACACAGGCTAGACCACAGAGTAGAACACAGACTAGAACACAGGCTAGACCACAGAGTAGAACACAGGCTAGACCAGACTAGAACACAGACTAGAACACAGGCTAGACCACAGAGTAGAACACAGACTAGAACACAGGCTAGACCACAGAGTAGAACACAGACTAGACCACAGACTAGACCACAGAGTATTAAGTGGCAGAGAACAGGGCAGATACTAGAGCTAAGACGAAAAGCAAAACGTGAAACATCAAAATAATGGTTGAATAAAAAGTTTGAATAATATTACAGTCACTGTGTATTTAACAGGTCATTTATGGTGATTAGGTCTGTTTCTGGTTATGGCTACAATAATTCTCTCAGAAATGTTACATTTTGTATAATTAAAATCTGTCATTAACGGTATTTTGATATACTTTCAGAATATTTCTATTCAATCTTGCAGAAGTGCCCTTTTCAAACAGCTCAGCCCCTGACCGTGCCAAAACCTGTGCATGACACTGGTTCATTCTGAAATTTCTTTGGGTTCAGTTACAGCAGATGGGCCGACTACACATACAACACTCAGTTTGGTTTCCTAAAACTAATGGACTCCTTTGGTTGTTACACAAATGATTTCCTTTGACTATCTGAACTCTGTTGAATAGGATCTCCAACCTTCACCCTTGAGGTTCTGGTTCCAACGCAAATCACACCTCATTCGTTTAGTGAGTATGTTTTTTTCTTACCAGGCCATAACTCTAAACTCTTCTCACAACCCTCTTACATGCAGCACAATTCACTGCATGTCACTGTACTGTACTATATTGACCTGTACTATATTTTATTTTATATTGTGTTCGTTGGTTATTGTCCTGCCGTCGTGTGTAGGCATTTTGATTCAGATTCCGAACGCCAGCTCCACATCTCCTATACAACAATTCATTTCTGCCTTGTAAACCTGCCAGCACATTGGATTTAAAATAAATTACACAGCTGCAATAAATTGATTCAGTTCACTTGTATGGTGCATTTTATTTATATAGCGACTTTCAACAGAGCCAGAGGCACTTTACATGACCACATAAAAGCGCAGAATTGAGTGAATGTATGAGGGCTGTGGGTGGTTCACGCCACCACGTGCAGCCATCTGATGAACGTGTCTTAACACCTACTAAGATGGAAGTTAGATTGTAAATGAGTTTGTACATTTCTGTAAAAGATAAAATGACAAAAATAAACACGACACTTCAGTTTAAACTTTGAATTATACAAGACAATAGTGACTATTAAATCACTCGTCTTTGCTGGTGATGTGAACGTAGCTGCAGAAGCATCTTAACTGTTCAGATTCCACCACGACTAATAGTTTGGTATATTATTATTTAAAAATACATTCTCTTGAAAACAAAACTTTGACAAACTTATCACCCGTTTCCCTGGGCGGATAACGTTTGTTAAATCCTGTGCTAACTTGTGGACGAATGTTGGTTTTTATAGAAAAGCTTTCAAGAGTAACTAAATTCCATAAATGTAAAGTGAAATGTCTAGTGGTCTGAAGTTTTTGTTTGCCTTTATCACTTGCTCCTTCACTTTAGAGAGATCACTACATTCAGTCATTTATAGTTACCAAAACTGCTTTGGGTTTCTCTCAGAACTGGGTGTGACTTCTAGAATGTCACTTTAACCTGCAATCACAGTGTTTTTTCCTCAGCAGTATCACACACAAAAAGCATAATGGAAGCAAAAACTAGCACAAGACATTTCAGTCCACTGGCCACTGAAACAAATACATCCACAAAAAAAAGACAGAACATTACACTGCTCCCTGAGAATGTCAGGTCTTTGACACCAGGACAAGGACACAGCATTAAAAACTACGACTGATAACAACAGAGAATTAATATCTTGCTTTGCCAATTCACCAATAAAAAAAACCCAATATAGACATATGTAGTATGAAGACAATTCCAGGGGCATATTTACCAATCAACCAGTTTGTTTATACAGGGGGTTGTTTGTTTGTTTGTTTGTTTGTTTACAACAGCTGTTCTCACAAACCAGCTTCACACATGTCCAGGTCCAGAGACCCCGAAGTGCAGGACAGAGACGACGGTGGTGAGGAAAAACTCCACGATGATGAGAGGAAGATACAACGGAGCGCTGTTTCAGGTACAGTTGGTTTTTAACTTTTTCATAACTGCAGTCATGTAAACAGGAGCAGCTGATGCCAGACCAGGGTTCTCATCCTGACCAGCTGCACTTCTCCCCGCAGTAGAACCTCTGACTCCTGGGTCCTCCTGAGTTGACGTGATCATTTCCACACTCTGAGGATGACCGTCTTCATAGTGCACCCTTATGCTGTCCATCTTCAAAACCTGGTTCTCTATTTGGTCCGTGTTACAGTAACCTGTAGCTTCATATGAAACAACTTTGCGCAGCAGGGAATCGCAGAGTGTCACACTGTGCCGCCGTCCGTTGGTCGGTTCGACAGTTATTCTGGCTGCGCATGTGAACTTCATTTTGGAGCACCTCCAGCTCTGCTCACACTCTGCGCACTTCACACTAAACTCCTCGCACGTAAAGGGGCGGAGCTTATTGTCACATTCAATGCAGCGGTATGTAGCAGTGACCCGAACCCCAGTGACTCCACCAGTGATGCTGCACTGCATGTGACTGGGTGGCTGCACCTTCACCCTGCCTCCAGTGACCAGAGATAGCGGCTGCTTCCCTGCCCTCGCCCTACCCTTCCTGTGCTGCGCTGGCCGCTGCTCATCGCCAAAATTCAGCCTACGAGCGCATGATGCTTCAAAACGATTTGGAATTCTGGCCTTTCGTCGAAATAATTTAACCTGAGGAGTTCTCCTGAACTTCTTAGGAGTCCTGAGAACACTAAGACCAAAGAATGAGTGCGTTAAAACCAGGAGAGGTTTTCCAAAACACTCCAATATCAGCAATGTTACATTTAGTTTAGTGAGGATATTTTTAATGATCAGTGCAATGGCATAGTTGACTCAACATCGAGTGGTTTTCTTAAAGAAAGAACTAAAACTTTACTGAACATACAGTAGACTGTAATGGACACTCCACTCACCAAACACTTTAATAAAACATCTGCCTGGCAGAACGTTTATCAGCTACACGTGTCTTACACAGCCCACACATCTGTCTTAGGTAGGTTATGGGCGTACAAATAAAGACTGTAGCACGTGTTCCCACCTTCAGGTCCCGATCCCTCTCCCCAGTGCACATCCCTGGTCAGTGTCTGACCCCAGCAGTGACATGCCAGAGACATGCTGATGTTATGTGTGTTGTGAGGGCTTGTAGGATGGTAGTGGTGGTAGTGTGTGATGTGTTGGTATGAGTGTAACTAACTCACACACACACACACACACACACACACACACACACACACACACACACACACACACTTGTGACTGCTGGACTGAGTGTGTCAGTGGGATGGTAGTGTGTGTTGTGATTGTCACTGCTAGACTGAGTGTTCTGACCCCAATATCATCCAGTTTGATGGTGTGCTACTTTTATTATATATAAAAATAGGTCTGTATAAGATATACTTACGTTTTTGTAAACTCTTCGGCGCCATTTACTGCCTCCTGTTAGTTTTTTTAAGAAAAGAGACAAGTATTGGTTTTAACAACATGGTGTATTGAAGTTACAGGCCCTTGTGTTCGACTGCCAGTTCACTTTTGGTCTCTTACCTGAGCCTGATCGCTGTCCTCACTGATGACAGAATCGCTGCTTTGTGCCACTATAACTGAAGACATGTAATATTAAATAAGGCAAAACTGGATTGTATCTAGTGATCTAGTGATTACCAGAAATTAAGAATTTTTCACTTTTTTCTTACCAGAACAATTAATATTTACATTTCCTGTTACTGAATTGTTACAAAGTGCTGGGGCACTAACGAGGCTTCCGTCAAACGCTGAAGTGTTAGCAGTCAGAGAAGACGGCATTAAATGTGTCTCAACAGCGACCCCTGCTGAAAAAGAGAGGAATCACAAATACACAAGAAATGAACAACTCAGCCAGTAGTGAATGAGTATCATTTGAATTAAAATTATATTCGATTGAGTTATTGAATATTAGTGTTAATAGCAGCACTAAATTATACCAAGGATTTCTTAAGTAATATTAGGAGCGTTCAATGACAATATTCAGCGGCAATGAACCTGAGGTTTTGTTCTTACGAGAATGGATTTGCACACCTGGTTCAGTGTAACTGTCCTCATAGAAGCGGGTTTCTTCAACCACAAGAACAGACGAAACTGCCAGACAAAATAAGTTAGTTTTAAAAAGGGTCAGAGACAGCGCGGAGAAAAAATATATATTTATATCAAAGCTTTTGTCTCGACAGTGTCAGCACACCTGCCAGATAAGAACACTGAACTTTTATTAGCGCTTCGCGGGAAAATTAAGCATTCTCACAACTAGCAGAAGAAACCCCGCAGCCCTGCTGGTTGCTAATCCGGTTTGGGAGACGGTGGATTAGTTAGGGGGGAATGAGTCCGAAACCTCACCTTCTCGCCGATTAAACACATTCTGCGCGGGATTGGATCGTCGCTTGATTCTAGATGATCTTTTCTTTTTATTTCCATTTGTTTTCTTTGCCTTGTCAGTCACTTCACGTGCCATGGTTTACGTACGGGTGGCTGAGCGATGTGACGTCATACATTTAAACGAATTCAAAACTCAAAAAGCGCGGGAGGAAGTCACGTCCGTCAGCCAGATCATGTTGAAATTCCCGCGCAGGCTTTGGCGTGACCCAAGTTCCGCCTTAGGAGGCCATTTAAACTTTCTAGTAGCCAAACATCACGTCTGAAAACAATATTTAAATTGTTGTAACAAAGTGACTCCGCGTGTACAAAACTGCACGGAACGCACGAAGCTTTTTCATTCCGCGACGAGTGACAGCTAGCTGCTTTTTCGCTCTGCTGTGACAATATTGTCGCCGTTTCATGCATAGACAGCAAGGGCGCCCCCCAGAGGACAAATACAGCTGCTCCGATTGGAAATTGTCATCTCGTTGTAAATCATTGCGTGCCCGATCATGTACTCGGATGTGAGGGCCCAGTATTGGGGGACGCCGATCGTTCCACTAATACTAGTGTGTCAAAGTGAACAAAACATTATTGTTGTAAAAACTGTTCTCTCACGAAGTCTTGGAGTCTTGAATACTAATCCAGACACATAAATTAGTAAATTATCATACGCAAATGTAGGTAGTAATCTATTTATGTGAAAATGTTTCATATGTATGTGCGAGTGTTTCATAGATACGTGCAAGTGTTGGTACATGCAAGTGTTTCATAGGTATGTGCATGTTGTGTGCGTGTGCACAAGTGTTTCATTGATTTGGCCCTAAATAGCAAAAATGCTCAAACATTTCTAGCCCCCCAAAAAAGTATTTTTAAAACACAATTTTACTTTTTTAAATCAGAGATTAGAGTGCAGTCATGATGATTTTATATGTGTTCTTGACCACTTGTGAACAGCAACAGTTCCCAGCATTCTCTGTTTATAATTCGTGTAGTCTAATTGTGGCTTAATGTGGCACACATGTGTCTAGAGAGGCTAGTGGCTTGCACAGAGGTGTGACATCACTTCCTCCTGTGGTGCGGAGCAGCGGAACGAGAGCGAATGACTGGTCGTATCCTGTTATACATCTCTGCCATGTCAGGACTGAGGTGGAGGCGCAGGGTAGAGAGAGGGGATGAGGAGAGGGAGGAGTTGGAGGGGCGGGGCTCCCTCTGTCCTGGCCCCGCCCCCACACTGGGATGTCCCAAAGGGTCTCCTCTGCTCTGGCAGTGAGGGAGGACGTCTCTGAGTTTAGAGAGGCTGGCGTTCAGAGACGCGTTCTCCTGCTCCAGAACTCTGATCCTCAGTGTGTTCGCCTTCAACTGCTGCTCCATGTCACACAACACATCACCTGTACCTGAGAGAGAGAGAGAGAGAGAGAGAGAGAGAGAGGTAGAGATAGAGAGAGAGAAGAGAGAGCCATAATCCTATATATCAAGTTATATGTGTGTGTGAGACACAGAGAGAGAGACAGCGAGTGTGTGTATGTGTGTGTGTGAGAGAGTGAGTGTTTGTGTATGTATGGTATGTATGTATGTGTGTGTGTCTCACTCTGTGGTGCTGGCTGTTGGACACTAAGTTCAGGGAAGGCCACAAGTATCCTCTCTCTCTGAGCCGCATGTTGTAATTGGTCAGTCAGCTGGGTCACGGTGGCCTGGAGCTCACGCACCTGGACCTGCAGCTGCTGTCTGTCCTCAGTCAGGGAGTGACACTGACCCTGCAGAGACACACAGAGGACACACACAGAGGACACACACAGATATCAGGAACTATAGGCAGGGTGGGAGTAGACTACTGTGTGTCAGGGATTTGTGGGCTGGCCTTTTTATGTGTGTGTGTGTACTACCGTGTGCTTGGTGAGTTGTTCCTGTAGTGTATCTCTCTGTTGCGTGGTGTGTGTGAGTTTCTCAGTCAGCTCAGCTCTCTCGCCCTCACACTCCTCCAGACGAGACTGCACGTCTTCATACTGCTGCACTAACACATCCACACGCCCCAGCAGAGCACACTGTTTCACCTGCATCGCCTGACACACACACAAACACACACTTAATATAGCCACATACAGACATAGCATTACAACCACTAGACAAAAATAAAGCAGATTCAGTCACACAAACACAGACATATATTTCTAACAGACACCCACACAGACTTACAAAAGTGCTTTGTCTCTCACACACACACACACACCTCCTGTTGGTGCTGGGCGCTCAGGTACTTTGCACACTCCTTGTCCAGAAGCTTCTGTGTGCTGCTAAGCTCCGCCTCCAGGCCCTGACTTTTCTCCTCCACCTCAACCCATGTCACTTCCTGTAGGTGAAGCCTGTGCACTTCCTCCATCAGGGAGTCCCTCTCACACTCTACACACAGACAGACATGAGGCTACTTCATCCAAGGGTCTTTTCCCTGGTGTCTGCTACTGAGGTTGCAAACAGCTAACTAGCTATCAGATGCAGTATATTAAACATTTATCTGACGTTTTTATCCAAAGCAGCTTACAATTCTGTCTGAAAACTACCTGAGTAATTGAGAGTTAAGGGTTTTGTTCTGGGGCCCAACAGTGGAAACCTGGCAGTGGTGGGATTTGAACTGGCAACCTTCTGATTACTAGTCAAGCACCTTCACCACTGAGTATCACAGGCTGTAATACTTTTACTATCAGGCTGTAATAGTCCTACTGTTAGGATGGAAATGTACTATCAGGTGATAATATTGTACTGTTCGGCTGTGATAGTTCAGCAGTACTGCTGAGCTCAAAGCTACTTTCTGGTACCATGTTTTGGCTTTGTAGGTTTTTTTCTTACCAAGACACTGATGTGTTTCTCTCTTCAACTCCAATTCTCTTGTCAGCTCCGAGATCTTCTTCTCTAAAGCCGTGGCTTCTGAAACAGCAGTCACATGGAAAGGGATCTGGTTCTGGGTCCTTCTACGGTTGGTTCAGCCCTGAACATTTCTACTGCTGTGCGGACCGCTACCTCTCCTCAGCTCGTTCTGCTCCTCCTGCAGTCCGCGCTCCACCTCCTCTCCCCTGGCCTTCACCTCCTGCAGTCTGCGCTCGCACTCCTCCTCCTTCCTCCTCCTCTCCTCCCTCTCTCGCTTCACCAGCTCCTCCTCTCGCTCCAGCTGCAACCTGAGCTTGTCTCGATCCTCCTCCATTTTCCTCAGTCTCTCTCTGAGGGACTCCATTATGCCTCGAACCTTCAGTTGAAAAACAGGAGAGATTAACAGATTCTAAATGCTTTAATAAAGATTATGTTTACAGAGCCAGCGATGGGTGAAAACCTATATATGAATGTAGAAAAGTCAAATAAAAACAGATTGAGTGAAAAATCACAATTGAATATAATCAATATAAATGCCCACACATGTACTAGACATCTACAGTGTGAAGTATGTTGTACATCTACAGTAATAATCGTCACGCAGAGCTGAGCCTCACCTCAGCCATGTGTTTACTGAGGTGGTCTGTGTCTCTACGCTGCTCTGAAACCCACAGGGCCACGTCACTCGCAGAGAGACGGCCCAGCTGCAGTGTGTCCTCCATGGCCACCAGGAGGTGCTGCAGGGAGCAGGGCAGGCCCAGGGACCGGCACAGTGCTGCCACTACCTCGGCCGTCTCCTTCAGGCCGGCCTGCACGCGGGCACAGGCTTCACAGGGCACCGGGCCAGACTCCGCCGTCTGACAGCTCACGCTGTAGGTCACAGGCGTAGGACCAACAGCGGGCACTGTCCTGTGGGCAGCAGGCCGCGGTGCACCAGCCTTAAGGACGCTGGAGGTGGTGGAGGTCGGCGCTGTACTGTGGAGTGGCGAGGCTGAAGCACCCGGGGTGGTGTTACAGAGACGGGCGATGGGGTCTGTGGCCGGGTGTGAGGCGTGAGTGTGTGAGGTGTGAGTGTGTGAGGCGTGAGTGAGTGAGGTGCTGTGCTGATCCTCAGGGAAGGACGAGTCCTGGCTACACACACCACTGCGTCTCTGAAAGAGACCTTTTATTAGTGTTCAATAAACCTGAATATGTGAATATCAGAACCAATCCAAAATCAGTTTTGAATGTATTATTTGACAAAAGCAAAGAAACACCTTGGTCAGTTATGGTTTGTAGGTGAAAGTTAAACGTTGGCTATCTTACCCCTTGTTGCTGCTGGTTACTGAACTGGACTAAGCTGTTCCAGTAGCGTTTCACCACTGGGCCAAGAGATACAGATGGACCACTCTGGCCAGAACGCCCTGCTCTCTGCTGACCTGAGGTCAGTTCTACATAGGCATTAAAACTCTGCAAAAGGAGCATTAATCTGAAGCATGCACACACACACACACACACACACACACAAACACACATGTTGATGTGTTAAAAACTCTAAGTTGAAAGACTGTCCATTCTGTCATGCTTACATAAGGCTGATTTAGTTATATCAAACACTGGTGTCTGGTTCAGAAATATTAAATGTATTTTCCATATTGCCCTCAGGACCCACCTGTCGATCACCAGCTCTAACAGGACGATGTGTGAGAGCTGGTTGATCTCTGTCTCGCCTTCCACATAGTCGTACTGCTCGAGAAGACTGACCAAGTCCAGATTACAGGAAAGTTTGTCAGGGAACTTCCACGAAGTGAAACGAACAGGTCCAGTCCTGGAGAACACGTCCAGAACCGCTCCTTGTAAATCAATAAGATCTCTCCGGAGACTGTCCACACAGTCCTGGCGACCCAAAAGATGGGCCATGGTTCAACTGGACCAAATTTTCAAAATGTTTTATTTTATTCAATATTTAGAAGTAGCTAGGACAGCTAGTTTTTTGAGCTAAGCTAGTTTTTGAGAAGCCAACAAAGCAAAACATTACATGAAGTACTAGCGTTCTGTGTTTCGCCTCGTTACCATGGCTACCTGTAGGCTTCCCAGGCGCGTTTGCCAGCGAGAACATCATGTCCCATAATTCTATGACTATGTGTCACCGGAAGTAATCGGAAGTGACTTCCGTCAGCGCCGTCGCTGAGAACAGAGCGGTAGAAGTCAGCGGCGGTCCGCACTCGACATTTTAAAGTAAAATAGCAAAGTTCGCTTCGTCGTCAGTGTTTCTATTTAAAATACACAATTCCCGTGGAAGGTCATAGGTCGTGTTTTCCGTCCCCAGCGAAGAGGAGCGCCGTGTAGCCGCAGTCATGCCACCCGGGCCTGTGCAGCTGGCCCCGCCGGAGCTGAGCAAGGTGTGTGGGTACGGACGCTAGCGTTAGCGGACTATCTTAGCTTAGCTTAGGCTAGCTGAGTAAGGTGTGTGTGGGTACGGACGCTAGCGTTAGCGGACTATCTTAGCTTAGCTTAGGCTAGCTGAGTAAGGTGTGTGTGGGTACGGACGCTAGCGTTAGCGGACTATCTTAGCTTAGCTTAGGCTAGCTGAGTAAGGTGTGTGTGGGTACGGACGCTAGCGTTAGCGGACTAGCTTAGCTTAGCTTAGGCTAGCTGAGCAAGGTGTGTGGGTACGGACGCTAGCGTTAGCGGACTAGCTTAGCTTTGGCTAGCTGAGTAAGGTGTGTGTGGGTACGGACGCTATCTTATCTTATTTATCTTAGCTTAGCTTAGGCTAGCTGAGTAAGGTGTGTGTGGGTACGGACGCTATCTTATCTTATTTATCTTAGCTTAGCTTAGGCTAGCTGAGTAAGGTGTGTGTGGGTACGGACGCTATCTTATCTTATTTAGCTTAGCTTAGCCTAGCGGACTAGTCTAGCGAACGGTGTGTGTGGTTACTGGCGCTAACGTTAGCTGACCTAGCTTAGCTGCGGGGTTATTATTATACACGTACCGGAGCAGGGGAGCTGCTATGTGTTGTAAGTAGTGGGTTTTGTTGTTAAATGGACGTTTTCGTATGTTTCGATCAAAAGCCCGATGACCAGAAAGACGAGACTCCTGCAACCAAGCCCATCGTGGGGATCATCTACCCGCCTCCTGAAGTCCGGAACATCGTGGACAAAACCGCGAGCTTCGTGGCCAGGTGTGACGTCACTAGGTAAACGTGACCGCGTTTAATGCTCATCCGTCTTACTGATGTGTACTTCTTTGAATCTTTATCTTCAGGAATGGACCCGAGTTTGAGGCCCGAATTCGACAGAACGAGATCAACAACCCCAAATTTAATTTCCTCAACCCCAACGATCCGTACCATGCCTACTACCGCCACAAAGTCAACGAGTTCAAAGAGGGCAAAGGTCAGGAGCCGTCGGCAGCTGTGCCTAAGGTCATGCAGCAGCAGACCATGCAGCAGGCGCAACAGCAGCTCCCACAGAAGGTCAGACACTGTCCTGCCCTTCACTGTCCTGTTACATTATCACTCCCTTGCATTACAGTGTGTATTGATTTGAGTAAGTTGCAAAATTTCTCACTAATGATATAATAATAATCAAAGTAACATAACATTTATTTCTTTAGCAATTTTACTTTTTAATACCAAATGCATGTTTGCTCTGTTATTATCTCGAGTCATGGAGTCTGACCAGTGTTGAGAGGCTTTGCGGTGGTTTTAAATATTGTCTGTCTGCTGGTGGTACCTGTAGGTCCAAGCTCAGGTGATCCACGAGACCATCGTGCCCAAGGAACCTCCCCCGGAGTTCGAGTTCATAGCTGACCCCCCCTCCATCTCAGCCTTTGACCTGGATGTGGTTAAGCTGACGGCTCAGTTCGTGGCCCGTAACGGCCGCCAGTTTCTCACGCAGCTGATGCAAAAGGAGCAGCGGAACTACCAGTTTGATTTCCTGCGTCCTCAGCACAGTCTCTTCAACTACTTCACCAAGCTGGTGGAGCAGTACACCAAGGTATCATGGGATCCAGCCACGGCAGCGACGGATGGTGGGGGGGGCTTGCCTGTTCAGTTCTGGCTCTACTGTCTGTGTTGACGCCTGTGATCTCTCACCTGTCGACTCTGTGTTTCAAAGATTCTGATCCCCCCGAAAGGACTTCTGCAGAAAATGAAGAGGGAGGCAGAGAACCCCCGAGAGGTTCTGGATCAGGTAAAACGCCCCTCCCACCCCGGGTAGTCTCGTTTGGTGCATGGTGTTTGAGTGCCTTTCATCATTTCATTTCATCAGTCCTTTGTATATTATGGGCGTTATTTCACTGTTTCAGGTCATTCACTTTTAGTTTTCATACCTTTTAATAATGATACATAATCATGGTGAGCACTTTGTAAATGGGGAAATCTTATTTGCTGGCTATTCAATTCCTTGTTTGTGGGTCAGGTGAGGTATCGTGTGGAGTGGGCCAAATTCCAGGAGCGAGAGAGGAAGAAGGAGGAAGAGGAGCGAGAGAAAGAGCGTGTGGCTTATGCCCAGATTGACTGGCATGACTTCGTCGTCGTGGAGACCGTTGACTTCCAGCCCAGTGAACAAGGTGAGCGTGACTGGGTGGAGTTTGGCCCGTTTAACTGCAGACCTGCATACACCCTGTGCAGTGTTGAAATGTGCAGCGACACATTCCTCGTCTCCTAGGCAACTTCCCCCCGCCCACCACCCCTGAGGAGCTGGGCGCACGCATCCTGATCCAGGAGCGCTACGAGAAGTACGGCGAGAGTGAGGAGGTGGAGATGGAGGTGGAGAGTGAGGACGAGGAGGATGACCGAGACAACAGGGAGGAAGGCCACCCAGCTCAGCCTGACCAGGACACACAGCTGCAAGACATGGACGAGGTGAACAGTCACAAGCAGCTAGATTTATTTATTTACATTATTGTTATTATAGTTATTTGATAAAGCACAGCTCTAAAATTTTCCTTAAGTGAATAAGTCTGAATAAGTTTGAAGTGATTATCACACAATTTATTTGTGAACAGAAACTTTTATTTTGTTGCAATACTCATTGTGTGATGTGGTCTGTCTTAGGGATCTGATGACGAGGATGATGGGATGAAGGTTCCCCTTCCCCCGGATAACCCCATGCCCCCTCCGCTGCCTCCCACGCCAGACCAGGTCATCATCCGCAAAGACTACGACCCCAAGGGTGAGAGCCCCCGCTTTTCTGACCTCTGACGTCTAACCCCATGGGCAGGCGAGCTGAGCTTTGTGTCTGTGGCTGTCTAATAATTACAATGTGTACAAACGGATCACAGTGGCTTTCGCTAACTTTCATCTCAGTTCAATTTTACTTTTCATTTGCTGTGTTTCTTCTTTGAGTTGATTTTATGTTTAACTGAGCTGCACTCTAAATAATCCAAGACTGGGATTAATTGAGCTGTTCTCTAACTAATCCAGGACTGTTCTCTCTCTCTCTCATATCTCCAGTCTCCAAGCTCCCGGCCGCTGTGGGTCCTCAGGACGAGTACCTCATCTCACCCATCACTGGTGAGAAGATCCTGGCCAGTAAGATGCAGGAGCACATGCGCATTGGACTCCTGGACCCGCGCTGGCTGGAGCAGCGCGACCGCAGCATCCGCGAGCGCCAGATCGAGGAGGAGGTGTACGCCCCCGGGCTCGACATCGAGAGCAGCCTGAAGCAGCTCGCCGAGAGGCGTACCGACATCTTTGGTGTGGAGGAGACAGCCATCGGAAAGAAGATCGGAGAGGAGGAGATCCAGAAACCAGAGGAGAAGGTTAGTTATTGGGGGGGGGGGGGGGTTTGAGGGAGCTTGAGGTGGATGTGTACTTAGTCCTCTATGTCCTAAAATCTCTCCCCCCCCCCCCTGCCGCCGTAGGTGACGTGGGATGGTCATTCGGGCAGCATGGCCCGTACTCAGCAAGCTGCCCAGGCCAACATCACTCTGCAGGAGCAGATCGAGGCGATCCACAAAGCCAAGGGTCTGGTGCAGGAGGACGACACCAAGGAGAAGATCGGCCCCAGCAAGCCCAACGAGTTGGCCCCGCCTCTGCAGCCCTCCGTGGCCCCCAGCCTCCCCAAACCCAGCCCCCCTGTCACCGCTGTGCCCCGGCCCCCAACACCGGTCAGTACCGCACGCCGGCCCTTGGTCGGCACCCCGCACACCGACCCCGGTCAGTACCTCACACCCTATACTGTGCCGTGTGTTGTAGGTGGCCCCACCCGTGCGCACCACCCTGCTGTCTGCCGTGCCGGTGATCCCGCGACCCTCGATGACCCCCGTGGTGCGGCTGGCCCCAGGCCAGGTCCTGACCCCTATGCCTCCCATGGTTCACGCCCCGCGCATCAACGTGGTCCCCATGCCCCCCACTGCCCCGCACATCATGGCTCCCCGGCCTCCACCCATGGTGGTGCCTGCAGGTAAGAGCCCTTCAGAACAGATGCGTGCGTGCGTGCACCCACCTGAAGAAGGAAGAACCGAAGTCTGAAATGTCTGCTCTGTTGCGCCCCCTAGCATTCGTGCCCGCCCCACCAGTGCCACAGGTGCCCCCCTCTGCCCCAGCGCCGCTGCCCCCTGCCCACCCTCCTCCTCCTCACGAGGACGAACCCACCAGCAAGAAGATGAAGACGGAGGACAACCTGGTGCCCGAGGACGAGTTCCTGCGCAGAAACAAGGTACGGTGTCTGACTGACTGCATCTGCCGTACTGAAACACACACACTAAGGCTGACTGAGGTCCGTGTCTTCCAGGGTCCTGTGGCAGTCAAAGTGCAGGTGCCCAACATGCAGGACAAAACGGAATGGAAGCTGAGTGGACAAATGCTGAACTTCACCCTGCCGCTCACAGACCAGGTACACGCGCGCGTGCTGTAATGACAACATGGAGAATTGGTGTATTTCCTCATCCACACAAGTGTTTGTTAGAATCATTACTCTTGTATGTTTGGGGACTGGTGGTTTGGTTAGCTGGTTTTGAACGTAAACACAGCTGGCGTGTATCGGAGATCAGCGTTGTCTTGTCTCTGTAGGTGTCCGTCATCAAGGTTAAGATCCACGAGGCTACAGGCATGCCTGCAGGCAAGCAGAAGCTGCAGTATGAGGTGGGCTTACCTGGCTACATACCAACACCGTTCTTCTGTTAATTAAGATGTGATAGTTATGCGAGGTCGTGTTTGTCTGACGTCTGCAGGGTATTTTCATCAAAGACTCCAACTCTCTGGCCTACTACAACATGAGCAGTGGCTCTGTCATCCACCTGGCCCTGAAGGAGAGAGGGGGGAGGAAGAAGTAACCTGGTCTCTTCTGGTCTGTCCTGCTTAGTCTTTTCCTCTCTGCTGGTCTCTCCTCTGTCCTTCGCAGTCTTTTCCTGTCTCCTGGTCTCTCTCCCAGTGCTCCCATCCTCTGTGATTCTGTAACCACTTCACTTATCATTTATGCTTCTGGGGAAAAATTCATCTTACTGAAATGGAATTCTCTATTAAAGTGTCCATTGTGTTGATTGTTTTACTAAATATATATTTTAGCTAGATTTCTTTGGTAAGATGTCATCATAAGAATATTTTAGTTGCTGTCACCTTGCACTGCGCTTTCCAGTCAGGCACAGTATGTGTATTAGTACTGTAAGAACTCTGACCTTTGTGAACTGATTTTCATTGTGTACTCAAAGCAAAATAAAATAAATATGGCAAAACCCTGAGGACTTTTATTATGTAACGTATCATCCTTTTTCCCCTTCCAGGTTCATACAGTTGAGTGGAATTATCCTCTATGCTGTGCAAAATGCACAAACTATTTTTAAAAACTGTTTTGTCGTATAAATTGATACCTCGTCATATTTTTAAATGTTCTACACATTTATTTTTATCACGCTTTAATGGCTCCTGTAATCAATAATCTTAAAATCTGTACGTGTGTCACAATGCCAAAAATATATCGAAGAGTTTGTGACACATTTGGATTAAAAACAACGAAAGGCCACAGTAAGCAAACGTTTTATTTCAGTACAGCATATGCAGCACTAAACGTTTATGCTAAAAGCGAGTTTGAGGACGTTGCGCTAGCGGGAAGTTACGTCATCTCCGGAAGAGGAGAAAGGTGAAGTATTTAGCGGGAGATGTTTTCGCTGTTTAAAATCTGTTAATTCGCTGCTTTTATTATTCTGAGCGAAAAACAAACCTGTTTGAAACGCGTCTGAACGTTTCTTTGCAAACGTGGACATAAGGTAAGAGGTTCCTGACCGACGTAGTTTGGTATGTTGTCTAATGGTTGCGTTATAGAGCAGTTTTCTCGCGCCCAGGAGGTCCCCGTGCATGTTGTGCACTGATTGGGTTTGCATGTCCTCGCGCCCTTGCAGGTGTCCGTCATGTTCTCGGACGTCACCGAGCCCACGAGCACGTTGCTGGCGCCACCGGGCTCGGAGAAACCGGTGTTTGAGCGCGAGCAGCCCTCGTGCTCGACCTGCTCGGACGGGTTCCGCCTCGGCGAGCGCAGCTTCAGTCGCCAGTACGCGCACATCTACGCCACGCGGCTAATGCAGATGCGCGCGGTCCTGCGCGAGAGAGCGGTGCAGAAGTGGGGTGAGACCCGTGATGGTGTTACCGATCAGACCACGAGCTACCACCGCGTGTTCTTTACCGGTTCTGCGTGCGGCGGGTGTTTCAGGGGCGGAGGTGCCGGGCCGGAAGCTGTGTGACCTGCAGATGGGCGAGCACTGCGTGGTCGTGGGAACCTTGTTCAAACACATGGAGCTGCAGCCCTCAATCCTGAAGGAGATCAGCGAGGAGGTGAAGCAGACACCAGGGAGGGGAGCAGCGGGGAGGTGAAGCAGACACCAGGGAGGGGAGCAGCGGGGAGGTGAAGCAGACACCAGGGAGGGGAGCAGCGGGGAGGTGAAGCAGACACCAGGGAGGGGAGCAGCGGGGAGGTGAAGCAGACACCAGGGAGTGGAGCAGCGGGGAGGTGAAGCAGACACCAGGGAGTGGAGCAGCGGGGAGGTGAAGCAGACACCAGGGAGGGGAGCAGAGAGGAGGTGAAGCAGACACCGGAGAGGAGAGGGGAGGGGAGCGGAGGGGAGGTGAAGCAGACTGGTACAGTAATCCTGTTCTGTCAAGCTTTCCAATATTATAGTATATTAGTAATATTCGTTTAACATCTGACCCATTCTCCATCCTTCCTTTGTTCTCTCTCTCTCTCTCTCTCTCTCTCTCTCTCTCTCTCTCTCTCTCACTCCTCTGTTCTCTCTCTCTTTTACCCCAGCACAACCTGCTGCCCCACCCACCTCGAACCAGATACATCAGCCAGTCAGATGAGCTTATTCTGGAGGATGAGCTGCAGAGGATCAAATTGGAGGGCAAAATCGAAACGGCGAAGTTTGTTACTGGTAAGGGGTGTGTGAGAGAGTGTGGGTGTGTGTTGTCTGTTATTCTAAAGCTCAGTTATTGTGTGTGCTTTGATCTTTATTCTCCCACAGGGAGTGTGATTGCTATCCTGGGAGCAGAGAAAAATGACGGTAAATTCACAGTGGAGGACTACTGCCTGGCAGATCTGCCTCCACAGACACCCAGACAGCCTCTCAGCACAGACCGGTAAGTTCTGCTTCAACATCTGTGTAAAACTACACCTGTAATAACTGCACACCTCTATGAACATGCACACCTGTAAAAACCTCCACCTGCGTAAAACTACACACGGCCTGCTGAGACAAACTGCCTCTCAGGTTGGTTTTAAATTGTACTTCCATACCTAACAGTAACCTTCACCTCTGACCTCATTCCAGTACCCTGTGTGCATGGTGTGTGCAGGTTCGTGCTCCTAGCCTCTGGTCTGGGATTGGGTGGGAGCGGAGCAGACAGCATGCTGGGATTGCAGCTGCTGGTTGACATGGTAACGGGTCACCTCGGCGACGTGGGAGAGCAGAGTGGGGCGGCGTCCATCTCCCGCGTTCTGTTGGCGGGGAACCTCCTGAGCCACAGCACGCAAGACAAAGACTCCACCATGAAGGTGCATTGAGAAGACCAGCATTGCGGGGGGGACCCTTTTGGGTGTAACGCACCGAAGTAAAATGGCGTTCTTTAAGAAGAGTGTTTCCTATGTGTCCTGCAGGCCAAGTACCTGACGAAGAAGACGCAGGCTGGCAGCGTGGAGGCTATCAGGCTACTGGATGAGCTGCTCGCTCAGCTGGTGGTGGGTGTGCTGACCGTCCTTGTAGCTTCACCGTGACCACGAACAGCTGCTCTGACTGGCGCCTCGGTCTCTCTTGTCCCTCGCAGGCCTCCGTAGCGGTGGACGTGATGCCGGGGGAGTACGACCCCACCAACTACACCCTGCCCCAGCAGCCCTTGCACCGGTGCATGTTCCCCCTGGCGGTGCCCTACCCCACCCTGCAGCTGGTCAGCAACCCCTACCACGCCATCGTGGACGGCGTCCGGTGAGCACAGGCCCAGCCACAAACAGCCCCTCCTTTAAAGGCATGCGTGATGGACACTGCCGTGTTTGGTTTAGCGGGTCAACAGTTTTCCATTTCACTGTTCTAGTTGTAACGTTAATCAGTGTGTATCTGAGACTGCGCTGCGACTTCAGGCCACCAGCGTCGGACCAGACCGATCAGCACTAATCATTGGCTCACATTGTTTGTTTGTTTGCTGGGATCAGCTTTCTGGGAACATCAGGGCAGAATGTGAATGACATTGTCAAGTACAGTAGCGTGGACGACCACCTGGAGATCCTGGAGAACACACTCAGACTCCGTCACCTGGCCCCTACTGCCCCGGACACTCTGGGTACTGTAGCTTTGTTTGTCTGAAATATTGTTATTAAAATTTAGCACAATTTTTATATGAAGTCAATGTTTTTTCCTTCTTTATTACTCAAGTGAGTAAATGTATGGTAAACGTTTAGGTCATTTTGTGTGTGGTAAATGTTGAGCTGTTATCTATTAAGTTCCTTTCCCAGTGAGCTTGCGTTTTGCTTCCAGGTTGTTACCCATTCTACCAGAAGGACCCCTTCATTCTGACAGAGTGCCCCCATGTGTACTTCAGTGGAAATGCACCCAGATACCAGGCCAAACGCCTCACAGGTTACTAACCCCTCCCGTAGTAATGCAACACGGGTCACTCTGGGACTCTTGAGACTCTGTTTATGGAGCGTGTCAGCTGCTGGTGCCATACACGTGGTGTTGCGTCTCCCCTTTCCAAACGGGCCCTTCCTCCCCTCTGCCTTCCAGGACCTGAAGGTCAGGATGTACTGCTGGTGGCCGTCCCAGAATTCAGCAGTACACAGACGGCATGCGTGGTCAACCTGCGCACGCTCGAATGTGAGCCAATCAGCTTCTCTTCCTTCTCAGCCGAGGATGATGAGGACAGCGAGGTGAACATCAGCCACTAAGCTCAGCTCTCAAGATCGCAACCTCTCACCCTGTTTACCAAGTTGAAACTGCACTGTACAATAAACACGCATGAAATGTTTAGGTTCCTCTTGTAGAAAAGCTGTTCTATGCCTGAGAGGGCGGGGACAAACATTTCCATCCATAACTCCTGACATGTTCACCAGATGTCTCCAGCTAAACTGACCTCTAGTCCCTCAGCCCGCAGTGTGTGTGTGTGTGGGGTGGGGAATGAGAGCTTGGCTTCAGCAAGTAAAGGTCCTTCCCAAAATTTTGATTTGGGTGCCTGCTAATTAGCTCAAGGCTACAGCTAGAATTAATTGGTCAAATCAAATGGATGATACAGAATCGTGGCAGGACTTTTATTTTGCAAAATTGTAGACCTCTAATTCTGGGAAATTATATACCTCTCTGCTGAGCCTATTCTCAGATTGCCGTTATTTTTTTTTCCTCAATTGACTGGATACCTGTATTCCACCAAAGCTTTTATTTCACAAACACAGGTAGATAAGACAAATTGGACTTCAAAAGTGACTGTTTTGCATGCTGGATTATCTGTGAATGGTTAAAATATAGCAAACACAGAAAATATATAAACAAGCCTTTTTTTTAGTTGGAAAACAGTATTTTGCCCTTTTATTTTTCAACCTTGTGAACTCTCCCGTGGAGGTTGTGCAATCTTATACAAGTGAAATATGTAAATAAAATCACTTTTGTATAAACACAGTTCCTTTTTGTGGAGGGGGCTATATGTGTGTGTGTGTGTGTGTGGTTGGCAGAACTGACTGGATGGAGAAGTCTGAAGTTTGGCCTGTAGAGCAGCTGGGTGTGTCGTGCATGTTGGGTTGACGTGGTAAATTAGAGAGGTGGCTGATGGGCTGGACTCAAGTAAATCAAGAATGAAGGCTTTGGTACAAGTCTGATGCAGAAGACACAGTAATGAGAGGACAGCTTAGAAACTACAGAGTATGGCATCTGCAAACATTACACCACCACTGTGTGCAAAACCTGACTCCTGTAACACCTACTCCAGAACCTCATCCTCCCTTCGAGGTGATATACATGCAGACTGCTCTAAGAATATGATGTTTGCATTACGTACTGGTTCTGAAACTGCATGGACACTCACCCACCCTCCCCGAATCTCCTGGTGGGAAAAAGGAAACACGGGGCTTATTTTACAAACTTTACATCCTCTGAGACAAACCTCGCCGCCACAGCCTTGTTCAGTAATCATCAAAGCCGTAGGTGTAGTTGGAGTCCAGCGAGTCTGTGATTTCAGTCTCTAACTGAGTGGTGTTTTCCTCAGGGAGGTCGGTGAACATCCAGTAGTCATACCAGGCCGTGGTGCTCTCGGTCGGAGAGACAGTGGTGGGAACAGCAGCGGTGGTGCTGAGCATGGTGGTTGTCGGTGGCAACACTGTAGTTGTCATCTTGGCAGCCAGAAGCCTCTGTTGACGCAGGCGGCGAAGCCTCATCAGCCGTAACCGCCGGAAACGGGATCTGTTGGCAAGTTTACCGTTGTTAACAGGGATTTGGTTGCTAACGATGTATCTCCCACTGTTGCCGTGTGAGACGTAGCGACTGCGTCCTCCGGGGTTTAGCAGTCTGATGGGCTTGTTGCCATGGAGAGCCATGATCTCTTTGATGCGGTTCCAGTTGGACTTCGTGAGCTCAAAGTTGCAGAGGGTGGCGCCAGCTTCAAATCCCACGACACACAGCCTTGTTGAAGAGGAGTAGCCGTCGGCATGCGCGGTCACGTGATATTCACCAGGGTTGAGCAGGCGCCAGTAATCTCCAGCCTCACCTGAGAGAGATTATTTAACTACACAGGTTAAACAAGGACGCGTTTTCCTGTACAGTACTGACTTGTGCCCTGATTTCAACTACTCTGAACTGATGCAAGAGTTGATACTTGATACTAATGCCAAAGTACAATGTAAAGCTTAAGTCTTAATTTCTAGTTTTCACCTGTGGTGACATCATGGTTGACTCCCTCTACAGAGACTGTGGCATTGAGGATGGGGTTGCCTTCCTTGTCTCTCACAATCCCCTTTATTCCTCGATGCACCTGGAAGGGTAAATGGCAAAAGTCACATAGGAAACAATCCTGCTTTTAAAGGATTTGGCAAGAACTGCTACTGTGAAAACAGGACAAAGGGACATTTATACCAAAGCATTTTAATATGGCCAACTCTGATCTGAAGTCAGTTATCAAGAAACTGTTAGATTGCCCAAGCATACAAAAAAGTGTGTTTTATGGTTTGAAGAAGTTAGCAAATAATGTCTGATCTACTAATTAGCATAATCTTATCAGCACAAACTCGTTGAAGTATGCAAGAGATGACATCTGCCAGTAGGAATATGAATTATGATCTCATAAGCATGCAAAAATGTCCGCTCTCCAGGTTTGTTTAGCGGCAGCAGTTGCAAGCACCTCACCTGCTCTATGAGGGTGAGCAGAGCCTCTCTGTTGTGTTCCCACTCTCTGAGAAGTTCACTCTGATGGGGGAACTTGTCACAGCCCAGGAAGATGGACAGCTCAAAAGCGTTTGTGTGCAAGTAGCTGAAATCATTCATACCTGCGAGAGAGAAAACAGTGATGCAGTATAGTTACAAGGTATGTATGGTCAGCTTACAATGCTAAACCACAAGATGAACTGAGATGTGGGATGAACAGCTGGCTACCGGTTGAAGCACAACACAGCTGGCGTGGACATTTCCATGAGATGGAAATGATGTAATATAAAATTAAAGGAAGGCATTCTACTGTGGTAGAATTACATGGAACTGCATCACCATGGCATTTCTGGCATCTCCTTCAGTACTTACTTCCCGGAATGGGCTTCCACTTGGCACGGTTGACAATACCCATTCTGCCTGTAGGGTCCTCAGTATGGCAACCCCCACGATAGGTGTTGGTCATAGTCCGGTGAGTGGAGGCATATGATATGGCCAGCCAACGGAACAAGGACTGGTCCTCGACCATCCTGATTTCTTCCTCTGGCTCTGCTTCTCCATATCCCTCCCTGTACCCCTCTGGATATCCCTCCTGGTAACCTTCATGGTGCCCTTCTGAGTGGCCCTCATGGTGGTACCCTTGATTCTCCTGATGGTACTCCTGGTTTTCGTGTGGGTACCCATAACTTTCTTGGTTGTAGCCATAGTTCTCCTGGTGGTAACCATGTGTCTCTTGATTGTAGCCATAGTTCTCCTGGTGGTAACCATGGTTTTCTTGGTTGTAGCCATAGTTCTCCTGGTGGTAACCATGGGTTTCTTGGTTGTAGCCATAGTTCTCCTCGGGGTAACCATGTGTTTCTTGATTGTAGCCATAGTTTTCCTGGTGGTACCCAATGTGAAGATAAGGATTTGGCCTCTCCTCTTCTTCCTCCTCCTCATACTGGCGCTTGTATCGTCCTCTGGGGTTCCTCTTCTTCTCCTGTTCCTCGGACTGCTTGGTAAGTCGACGCATGTCAAAGGGGTATGTTACCATTCGCTCACCACCCTGCAAGTTGGCTCCCAGAACGAACGGGTGGCTCTCCATCCAGGAGATGAGGGCCCGGGTCTCCACGGCTAACTGAACAGACACCCGGTGAAAAGCAAATGAGATTTCTGCACATGGTAGCTCAGTTCAGAACAACCGAATCCCAGTAATTGCTGGTCACAGTCATGTCTAAGGAAGATCAAACTGATTGCTTGGAACTTAAGTAATTCATGTTATCTTAGCATTTAATTAGCCTGTATGTATGTGACATTTAGCTTAGCAACTACTCAGAGCTGGAGTATATAATTAGATTATGTTTGTATTTGTTATAAACTGCTTCTTATCATTTGTAGCAACTCTCTTACAGGTCCATTTTCTGCCAGATAGCCTTCAGGAATTGGCACATGATGATTTGGGGTCAGTTTTGGCACCATGCCCTTGTCCTCTGCATCCCAGAATATGTTATTGAGGTCAGGAAAGTTCTGGAAGATGTCATGGCCCTCCTCCGTCCAGTGGCCCAAGGTCCAGCTGCCCAACTCCGATCCCTGAGGCAATGAGAGCGATGACAAGATTTCCACAGTCCTAAAGCAGAAAAGCATCCACAAATGCTAAAACTAAAGACTGACTGCTAGCTCTTTACCACATGCAAACACAGTAAAGTGCTAACCACCCTGACTAGCTAATATGTTAGCTTGGCTATGCAAAGATCAGAGTATTTGCATAAATTGGTTTAATGAATTAGTGCTAATCTTGCCTTGTTTTCTTTTACTTCAGTCTATGTAGAGAATCCCGAATTACCTTTGAGTTTGAAATGTGCTACATCAACAATTGAGCTTAATAGCAAACACAAGCCAACTCGAGTGAATTCGGTAACAAGGATTAAAAGGTTTCACGTCTGCACAAACGTGCAGATTTCAAGGCACTGCACACCCTCTCGGAAGCCTTCACGTGGCCGTCGGGGTTGACCGAGGGAACGAGGTGGATGCGCGTTCCTTCCACTAGGCGGCGCACTCGCGGGTTGCCGTCCTTGTGCTCTTTACAAAGGTACTGCATGAGGATCAGCAGGAGTTCCCTGCCCAGGGCTTCGTTACCGTGGTAACCAGCCGTGTAGCGGAATTCTGGCTCTCCTGGAGAGAAGAGATGAGGAGGGTTTGGGGTTGCAATCGTGAGTTCTACAAACCATTATTTTCTTCAGTGTGGATAATGTCAATGTTTTCAAGAAGGTGAATAATGTATCAATATTTTAAACCCATTTTAAACCCGAGCATCAGAACCTCATAGTGACTCAATCAATTTACATAATATTCACCTGCAGGCACTTTTACATTTTTAATGTCTTACTGGGACACCTGGTACACCTGCTTGATGACTGTGGGGGCTTTTTTGCAGATCCGTTCAACAGCTTTTATATCTTCTGTTTTTAACGAATACTGATTGACTTTAAAATTAGAGTCCTACTGACCTGTTCTGTTTCTGACACGTCTCACCTGTTCTGTTTCTGACATGCCTCACCTGTTTTGTTTCTGACATGCCTCACCTTTCTCATGGACCCCTGGTTTGCTGCTGTACTCCATGGCATAGATCTGTAGTCCCTTTGAACTCTGACCTAGGCTGTATAACCTGGTGATGTTGGGACACTCATCTGAGATCGACTTCATCAGCTGCAACAACCAAAAAACAAAATTAATTCCAAAATCTCATAGTCTTTCTCTGGTTTGAAGTAGTTTGGTCAGATGACCCTCCATTCAGCACCTCCCACTCTGCATCTCACCGTCTCCATCTGCAGGTAGCTGTGGTGTGTGTAGTCCAGGTAATCTCTGGGCATCACCTCATTCTGACTCTGGTATGTGCTGAGAGGATCTGAGGGACATGTGAACCACTGTTGAAGAAGCCATCTCAAGTGCTTATCTTATTAACCCAATTGCTTTATTATTATTATAATTATATGTAGTAGGACTAGTAGTAGTCGCAGCAGTAATTGTAATGGTAGAAGTAGAGACAACAGTTAGCATTATTTGTATAAGGATTACTAATAGTATTATTAAACCATCGACATCTGTGGACATTACAGTATCTACTTTGTTGGTTGTATTATGGCATTTATATTCAGCTTGAACATGAATTGCTAACTGCGCAAGGTCAAAGGTCGCAAGGCTCACCAGGCACAGGGCAGCCCATGACCTCCATCCTCATGCACATGGTGCCGTTCCAGCTCTGTGGCAGGATGCGGATGTAACGCGCCACCACAGGCTCCACAAACTGGGCCATCGCTGGAGTGTGCTTATCGGAGTTCCCAAAGAACAGCTGGGAGAGACACGGAGATGACAGATCAGGAGACACGGAGGTGACGGAGAAGATACCTGAACTGACAGAGTAATTGTAGATGAGGAAACGACCCCTGAATGTCTCCTGAATGTCTCGTAAATGTCTCCCTATCACCTTTATTTTAATAACAGTTTATGATACCAGTAAAAGCATAAAGTCAGTGTGGAAACAAGTTGGTGAGGTGTGACATGAACAGAACATGTGAGTGTCTGTGGTGGTGCGTGATTGGCCAGTCTGGCTACCTACCCAGTCCGTGTATCCGTCATGGAGAACCGTCCACTCTCGGCTGTCATTACTGAACGCCACATAGTATGAAGTCACATAGTCGTTTCTAAAAGACCAAGCAAACATATTTTGTTCCCCCGGAACACGTCCACCACAGTTATCAATAAAAATGGGTGATTTTTATTAAAAACTTTGGATTTTCTCCCTCACTCCAAGGGGTCGTCGCGGCCCTGCGTGATGACCCCTGTGAACTCTGTGAGCGTCCGTGCGTCCAGTTCGATCCAGTGATCCTTCTCCAAGGGGTTACCGCACCATGCCCCTCCGTTCAGGTCATCCTCATCTCCAGACGCCTGCACAGGAAATGCCCATGAGCCAACAGGAAATGATCAGTGCATTTAGTTTCAGCTGAATGAGGTTTCTAAGCTGCATCCCACAGTAACACACAGTAACACTGTATGGTGATGTATCTAATGTGTGTGTGTGTGTGTTACCTGAATATTAAGACGAGCTCTCTGAGGCCCATAGCGGTGATGACTCATGGATGATGTCAGAAGCTGATCTGCCTCCACACGATGGGACTCCATTCCCAGGGGCGGACACACTGACATCCGGAGGAGAACATCAACAACAGTAAAACATACCACCAGCACAGATCACGGGTTACATCATGAAGCGGTTAAACCTCGTTACTGTGTGTGATTAATGTCAGCACTACTCTGCATATCCCCGGTAGTGGTTTCCTCCTGCGTACTAACCACAGGAGAAGGTCAGGACTCTGACACAGATGATGTTTAATGTCTCTGTTTTCTCTGCATTTGAGCCTTTAGTCCAGTATACATGGCCTGTGTGACTTGGCTACGGCATCTGGGGCTTTGGTGCTGTCTCTTGTTTTGTTCAGAGTGAGACCTCATTTCTACATCTGCTTCACAAGAACCTCTGGAACGTTTCAAGTTCCCTTTGAGAAGGAACAGCTGTGGAAGTGGGTCACACATTTGGCAGGAGTTAATCATGCGAACAAAGGCTTTATTTGTGCTCTCCATGCTCGCTGCGTATCTCTGTGGGCTCCTACAATTTCCCTGCTCCTCTCATGACCTCAGATCAGCTGGCACTGCCTGCACTACCCCACACTGGACCGTCCACGCTGGACCCTTCACAATGGACCCTCTACACTGGACCGTCCACGCTGGACCCTTCACAATGGACCCTCTACACTGGACCGTCCACGCTGGACCCTTCACAATGGACCCTCTACACTGGACTGTCCATGCTGGCTGGCAGGCTCTGGAATCACTTCTATAGAATCACTACTCTGGAATCACTTCTGTAGAATCACTACTCTGGAATCACTACTCAGGAATCACTTTTCTGGAATCGCTACTCCAGTCTGTGATTGCTATGATTGCTCTTGCATTACTCAGAGGGAACTCCTCCTCCTCCTCATTCAACACTCCGTAACTCGTCTATTTTCCTCCTGTCTGCGTAGTAAGGAGACATGACTTGGGCTTTGAGTACCAGATAAATAAACACATTTAGTTAAAAGGCACCAGTGTTCTGGTAGTGGGAGGAAAGACCTGCGTCACACCACAGCCGTTAAAGAATGTGTAAAAATGCCCATCCAGTTAAGTGTTAGGAGTGTTTCAGAGTACGAGACTCCAGGACGTTCTCAGAGACTGTTTCAGCTATGCTTAACACGGCGTAGGCAGCCTGGTGACACATGGACAACAGCCGTCCTCACGTTTGGGGTCTCTGTAGATGCGCGGGGGCGGTTTGACGATCCTGCGGGCTCTTTCTTCCTCCTCCTCTTCCTCGAGTCTCTTCCGCTCTCTCTCTACATAGGTCAAAGTTTAAAACAGAATTACTAGCACATATCAAACAAATGAAAGTATCATGGTTAGAGTCACTGCAGCCATTATATTATATTATAACACAGGACCTGCTGCACAGTTAAAACACAGTACCTGCTGCGCAGTTAAAACGCCGCAGATATAACACAGTAATCACTGCACAGTTATAACACAGCAACTGCTGCAGATATAACACAGTAATCACGGCACAGTTATAACACAGCAACTGCTGCAGATATAACACAGTAATCACTGCATAGTTATAACACAGTAATTTCTGCAGATATAACACAGTAATCACGGCACAGTTATAACACAGCAACTGCTGCAGATATAACACAGTAATCACGGCACAGTTATAACACAGTAATTGCTGCAGATATAACACAGTAATCACTGCACAGTTATAGCACAGCAACTGCTGCAGATATAACACAGTAATCACTACACAGTTATAACACAGTAATTACTGCAGTTATAACAGTAATCGCTTCACAGTTATAACACATTCATCGCTGCTCAGTTATAAAAGCCATAAACCTGAAGAGCTCTTATTAAACATCTTGTTACTCCCAATAAGAGCATTTAGGTCATTATGATGATTATTAACCTCATATTCATTAGATCTTCATCTCCGTCAGTGGAACTTTGTGATGATTATCATTTCTGCCCAGTGGGTCTCCAGCTGAGAAGCCCAAGAGACCTGTGCCATGTCCCAACCTTACAGCGGACGGGCCTACACAACACTGTGCTCTCTCTCCCTTGCTCTCTCTCTCTCTCTCTCTCTCTCTCTCTCTCTATCGTTTCTCTGCTCTCACACCATGTTTTTACTAGTCTCCATTGTGTCTCTACTGATATTTGTGTGTCTCCATGAGTTCTCAGATATTACACATCAATCCCCCCCACCTCTCTCACTAAAACTTTATTTAAATGGATTGTTTCTTTCAGCTCCAGTTCAGCACAAACCCACTGTGTGTATGTGAGTGTGTGTGTGTGTGTGTGTGTGTGTGTGTGTGTGTGTGCGTGTGTGTGTGTGTGTGTATATGTGTGTGTGTGTGTGTGTGTGTGTGTGTGTGAGAGTGTGTGCGTGTGTGTGAGTGTGTGTGTGTGTGTGCATGTGTGTCTTATCAAACTCTAACGTCTAGCCCCCAATAGCTGTCTTGGCTTCGTGTTCAGTACACACGGCCCTGTTTCTTCCTGTTCCGCCCTGCTGTAGTAAGAAACATAAACACTGTGATCGGTCCATCACAGTTGGCCTGGTTACAGACTTCATGAGGTCAAAGAAAGTTCAAATTTGTGCTTATTTTTTTAAACAGCTTACGTGTTCCCTTACACCAAATCCTGCATGTCAGAGCTGCAAATCCACTCTGCACCCCCACTACAACCAGTCCCACCCTCCACTACAACCAGTCCCACCCTCCACTACAACCAGTCCCACCCTCCACTACAACCTTCACATCATCTTCCATCGTCCCATAGTCAAAGCAAAACCTTGAACCCCTCAGGGACCCTCTGCTTTGTTTGGAGTTCATGAGAACAGGGTCCGGCTCACGTGTGTGTGTGTGTGTGCGCGCGGGGCAGAAACACAGCTCTGAGTCAGCCTCTAGCAGGCACGCACACTGAGCTAACACTGACTCTAGTTACCTGAGTCCGCACTAGTGTAGCGTGAGACAGAACACACAGGTCTTTCTCAAACCTACACAATGACGAATGCAAGAACGCAAAAGAAACTGCAACCTGCAGATAATACACAGCCATAGTTAATTATAGTTAATTATAGTTAATTATAGTTAATTATAGTTATAGTTAATTATAGTTAATTATAGTTAATTATAGTTAATTATAGTTATAGTTAATTATAGTTAATTATAGTTAATTATAGTTAATTATAGTTATAGTTAATTATAGTTAATTATAGTTAATTATAGTTAATTATAGTTATAGTTAATTATAGTTAATTATAGTTAATTATAGTTAATTATAGTTAATTATAGTTAATTATAGTTAACTGTCAGATATAATCTCCGACTGCCCTGGCTTGTTCATTACAGCGTGAGCTGAACGCCTGTTGTGTGCAGAGTGACGGACTACGTGCTCAGAGCTGAGCTAGAGTAAACAGTGCTAATTTGACCTCCCAAGCTCCCTCCGGAGCAGCAGGAGTCGCGGGCCGTACCTCTCTCCTCCAGATCCTCCCTTCCCTCTAAGTGCTCCATTTCCAGCCTCTTCTCTACAGCAAAAACAAAGAAGTTATGCAAGAATGTTACTGCCCTGACCAGCAGTGAAAAAGCCATAAAAAGTACCATTAAATCCCGGCGTGTGCAGGAAAGACACTCGGGGCCCAAACGTTTGGCTGATTAAAAGTACCGTTGGACGCGCTGTAACTCTGAACCATGTTCATAACTCAGTTACTGAATTCTCTCTGGCGTGGTAATGTTCGAGGTAGATACCAATCGCCATGGTGACGCTCGTGCAGTGAAAACGGAGCCGTCGGGCCGCTGTTGGAGCGTGTAATCTTGACTGCTGGTGACTCTGCTCCAGCTGTGTAGTTGCTCAACTGTATTTTACACTTCTACCATCTACAACGTCTAACGGTAAACGCTACGTGAATTATCTTCAACACGTCCACATCTCCATCGTTCTGTCAGCTGGGTCGGACTGGACACTTATTTATATGTGTATTTAATAAAACTGAAGTTATGAACTACAACAAAAAACCTCAAAACCATTCTCCAACTTAATATGTCTCACTACCTTCCGTGTCTATATGAACATAGCTGGAAAACCAAAAACTTACTCAACATGACAGAACACACGCAGAACACACACAGAACACCCAGGACACACACACTGAACACACACACACGATATCCCTTCTTATGTTCTGGTTTCTTTTTTATGCAAATTTCCATCTGAATGTGTCATATCGCTCTCTCTCTCTCTCTCTCTCTCTCTCTCTCTCTCTCTCTCTCTGTCTGTCTCTCTCTCTGTCTCTCTCTCTCTCTCTCTCTGTCTCCTGCAGAGAGAGACAGGATGGAGGACTACGTGTCTGGCTCCACCTGTTGCAGTGGCACACACTGCTGTAAAAATGTTTACTTCAAAGAAAGACGCACCAAATCACTGACAGGCCATTCTGTCTGTGCTCTAATGCCAGCCAAGAAAAGGGCCAAACTGTCACTGTTTTATTTATGCTGTTGCCCTGAATAAACGCGATAAAATTACAGACCTCTGTGTTCAAAAGACTAGAAGCTGTTTGCCTGTACAGTGAGTCTAAAGCACACGTGTACCGTGTTTACAGTACACATACAACGGACGACTTGTGTACCGTGTTCATACTCATACTCCTCGTAATACTTGTTTTCATACGGAGGTGCTGTAGGTTTCTCTGGAACAAAAAAGAGAAAAAAAGACCAGACTTACAATTTCCTCTTCGTTTTCAAATCAGTGGTATGAGACGAGATGCCGTTTTGATCTAATTTTGCTCGGGGCTTTGCAGAGGAGTGTGGTATGATGCTGTTTACTGAGCTCTGTACCAGCCACATCGGCCAGTTCAGGTTTTTAACGTACTGTATAAAAACATGGTCTTTAAAAGTGCTTTATGGCAGTTCATAAACTACAGAAACAGTTTTATTGTCATTTAAGAGTCGGGTGCCTGGTTCCCTGTCTATGCTGTCCTCTGTAACGCTCACCCGAGGCGCTGTACACCCAGTCAGTGGGTACTGTCTCCTTCCCGTCCGGGAAAGGCAGGTTCTCCGGAACTTCATCTGTTAGTGGAAACAGACCAAAAAACACAGAGGCTGACACCTCACATGATTGACGAACGCAGACGCAGAGACACCTGTGGGGACACGCGACTGAAGGAACGCAGACGCAGAGACACCAGTGGGGACACGCAACTGAAGAACGCAGACGCAGAGACACCAGTGGGGACACACGACTGAAGGAACGCAGACGCAGAGACACCAGTGGGGATACGCAACTGAAGAACGCAGACGCAGAGACACCAGTGGGGACACACGACTGAAGGAACGCAGACGCAGAGACACCAGTGGGGACACGCAACTGAAGAACGCAGATGCAGAGACACCAGTGGGGACACGCGACTGAAGGAACGCAGACGCAGAGAAACCAGTGGGGACACGCAACTGAAGAACGGAGATGCAGAGACACCAGTGGGGACACGCGACTGAAGGAACGCAGACGCAGAGAAACCAGTGGGGACACGCGACTGAAGGAACGCAGACGCAGAGACACCTGTGGGGACACACGACTGAAGGAACGCAGACGCAGAGACACCTGTGGGGACACACGACTGAAGGAACGCAGACGCAGAGACACCTGTGGGGACACGCGACTGAAGGAACGCAGACGCAGAGACATCAGTGGGGACACGCGACTGAAGAACGCAGACGCAGAGAAACCAGTGGGGACACGCAACTGAAGAACGGAGATGCAGAGACACCAGTGGGGACACGCGACTGAAGGAACGCAGACGCAGAGACACCTGTGGGGACACGCGACTGAAGGAACGCAGACGCAGAGACACCTGTGGGGACACACGACTGAAGGAACGCAGACGCAGAGACACCTGTGGGGACACACGACTGAAGGAACGCAGACGCAGAGACACCTGTGGGGACACGCGACTGAAGGAACGCAGACGCAGAGACATCAGTGGGGACACGCGACTGAAGCAACCGAAGGACACTTACATGTGGCATCCCAGTAATCGTCATCTTCTCTGCCGGGATCTCCGATGACTACGACTGTGGAGTTGGTCTCGTCTACAATCCAGAGGTCATCATCTGCAAAAAGGGGGACCAGAAGACAAATACCAGACAGAAGAAGCAGGAGAAGAAAAGCGAAACACTGGACTGTTGTGAATCTGTGTAGAATGTGTACTGAGTCTCTGTGTGACACTGAGACTGCAGCACATAGACGGATGCCACACCTGGTCCAGGATAAAGATCCGGATACTCCTCTGTTGGACTGAAGTCCGTGGGAAAATCTGGAGGAGAGCTGGTCAGCTTCTCTGTGGGTGGGGCTGTGGCAGCAGTTGTGACTACCTCTGTATTGTACACTGTAAAACACAAAGCAGTTACAGGCACTGTTCACATATAATCACAGTCACATACAACCATGGTGACAGTCACACTGATATAACCACAGTCACAGTGACGTTGACTGCTAGTTCAGGGGCAACGAGTCTGCTGTATCTGAACTGTATGAATGACGTTTACGATGAACTGTAGCATGAGTTTCATATCTGTGCCTCTGCTCTTCAAAAATACATTTTAAAACTGGACTCTGTGGCTTTTTATCACCAAAAATGAAAAGTGATGTGTTTTATCACTGAGGTCCAAGTTCTCCAACCTTCATCCCAGTACTGGTCTGGATCATAGAAGTCCTCATAAAACTCGCTTAGAGAAGTGGTCGTCGGTGGTAACGTGGTCGTCGGTGGTAACGTGGTCGTCGGTGGTAACGTGGTGGTTGCCTTAACTTTGTTCTTCTTTCCTTTCTTCTTCTTCTCTCCCTTGGGCTTCTTGGTGGGCTTGGGCCGCTTGGGCTTCTTGGTGGGCTTGGGCCGCTTGGGCTTCTTGGTGGGCTTGGGCCGCTTGGGCTCTTTCTGTGTCTTCTCTCGTCCCTCCTGCTGGGGATCTCTACGCACTCTCCTCCCTTTATAAACCAAACGGAATGAGAAGATGAGGGTGGATATCAATCAGAAATACAGCTTCAGTGTGACCAGTTCAAATTTATCCAGGAAAACCCCACCCCCAAAATTCCCTGGAGGGTTTTTAAAACCATTGAATTGTGTCCGTAGAACAGTGGTCAGATACATCAGACTGACCGGATTACACAGATTCCTGTTCCATATTTCCATATTATCAAGGCTGCTACTTTAAACATTGCAACCCCCATTCAAACAGACTGTTTGACTTAAACCTACAGTAGTTCAACAGACAGTTAATTCAGCAAAGACCCTTTTTGTTAGTCTCAACGTAAAAAGATTTCAAACAGAACAGGGATTATTGCCAGGTTGCTAACAAATCCAGCAAACGGTGTTAAAGGAGAAATGTCACTACTGGTTATGTCACGGTGACCGTACACTGGGACGTGTGCTCTGACTACCAAGCTGTACTTCATAAGTCAGTGCAGTGAAATTGGCTCACAACTTCCTTAAGGTTGGGGAAGAACTGCACAGTCACTGTGGTGTGTGTATAAGAAAATGGTGGTTCAGTCTCAGAAATAGTGGCATCATTAAACAGTGTTTAATGATGTCCAAACCAGTCCAGACTCGTTATCCCCATAAAGCCACGGACTCAGTCTCCAGCCTTGCCTCCAGACACCAGAACCAGACTCTTCACTTGAGTCTCAGCTAGCCCTCTCATCTCTGGCACCAAGCTTGGACAAAAATAAACAAACACACAAAAACCTGAACTATGTCTAGCAGGCCTCTGGCTAGATTTCAGACAGCCAGTCCAAATTTCCAACACATGGTTCAGGACTGCTGGCTCATTCCATCAACAATCATGTGCAAACTGGTTCCAGTTAGCAGAGGGCCAGATTTGAAAAAGATTTGAAAACAGATTTGAAAACAGAGAACAGAGCGGGTAGATGTGATTAAGGCTGGCACACACTGACCACTATGACAGCAGTTTAGTGAAAAAACAGCCACTGTAAGACTGCTTGTTTAAGAATGGAACATAACACTCGAAAATATTTATTTTACCACTAATATGATTTATGTGAAATTTAAGGGATTTTTATGTAAGGAATCATTTGTCATGGACAAACATTGCAGCTCGACCATGGAGAGAAAAAAAAAGAAAATGTGTGCACAATCTAAAGTTATTCAGTAATTCCATGTATGTTTACGTCTACTAATCCAAGTACTAATTAGAAGCTTAACAAGTGCCAGTACATCACATTTACGGCATTTATCTGACGCGTTTATCCAAAGCCTCTTACAACTATGACTGAGTACACCTTGAGTAACTGAGGCTTAAGGGTCCTGCTCAGGGGCCCAACAGTGGCAACCTGGCGGTGGTGGAGATGAACTGGCAACCTTCATGGGCAGGATTCGTACTCCAGTACTCTTAATGTTTAGAATGTTCTGGAAGCACCATGGCTCTTACAGCGGTTGTACTGACATAGATAGGATCGGTACTCACCGTGCACACGCACATGTCCTGTGGCCTGTGATACCACATGTGTGTTCTCAGCCACACACCTGTACACGCCTGCATCCTCCACCCGGGACGCACAGATGATCAGAGAGCTCGTTGAGTCATTGTGTTTGTTCACTCTGATGTTCTCGTGGTTTTCTGGAATCTTCTCTCCAGCAAGACCAAACCATTCAACACTTTCTGCTTCCCCAGTCACTGAAACCAGATTTAGCAATTTGCATGTTTGGTACATTTGAGGCACACAAGTATAAACTCCTCTTTGTTAAATGGAATCTGTTAAATGTCATGAATTCATTTGGTTAAATTTAATCTGTTCATTTGGTTAAATGTAATCTGTTTATTTCGTTAAATGTAATCTGTTCATTTGGTTAAATGTAATTTGTTCATTTGGTTAAATGTAATCTCTTCATTTCAATAAATGTAATCTGTTAATTTATATGTAAATGGGGTGTTTTCAACCTTCCTCACCTTTGCACAGAAAGGTTTTACACTTCCCCACTTGAACCTGTCTGTGTGAGGGTGTTACCGTTACTTGTAAAAGACCTAGGGAAAACAGAACGCGCGCGCGCGCACACACACACACACACACACACACACACACACACACACACACACACACACACACACACAATTGTGTTTCAGTCCCCTCACAGCCGGGGCACACGAGAGACGGAAAAACGCTCCAGTGGTATGAAACATTTCAGACCTTTTTCCTGACACTGCGGGATTTTTTTTAAATAAGCACGGTAAGCGCCAGGGCTCGTGCACACACGCAAGTGGAGGCAGTGAACCTCCCCAGCACGAGACGGCACGTGAGCGAACACCTGGTCACGTCCTCGCGATGCAGATGAAGCGTAACGATGACGACCTTATTAAACGGTCAGCATGTTGTGCACCTGCAGAGTTGTTGCACGAGGTCGCTGGGAAAACTAACCTCTGCACCCGCTAGCCAACATCTGCAAACGCATTCACACTGAAACTTCATTAAAACCACATTTCTGTTGGTGTTCTCCTTAATTAGGGTTCAAACCATCTGCCCTGTGCCCGCTATGACGGACACCACAACTCTATAATTAGCCATATTTCTCAGCGACCAGTCCCGCCTCACGCTGGTTATGTGGACGAAACAAACTTCGTTTCCGCCACCGAGAAACTTGGACGCACGAGCACTGAGTACCTGCTTCAGTTTGTTTGAATGACGTCACATTCGTCAGAACGATCGTAAAGCGCGCGCGCGCGCAGCTGGAGGCGAAACTTTCCCCTCACGGAAAATTCTGCGCCAGCCACGCGCTGCGCCGGTGGATCCGAGCGTCTTGGCGACACTTGCGCGCGTGTCCCAGATTTGCGTCGGATAAGCGAGCTCCTCTGTCGTCAGGTGCGCTCGTGCACCACGTTATTTTTGCAGGAGCTGTCAACGGTGCTCGCCTCGTGGAACGGAGACAAACACTGGCGTGCGCTCCTAAAGCTGCTCGAGCGTCGTTAACCGTGCTCCGCGCATCAGTGTCACGACACTGTTAACATCCCTCACCTGCTTTGGGCTCCGTCTTCTTTTCTCCGACAGCTTGGTTCGTTTTCCCGTAGCTCGCGCCAGTGTCGTCCAGAAACGCTACCGCGCTCGCGCGCACTCTGAGCACCCAGCACGGCGGCAGCAGGCAGAGGACCGCGAGCACCGCGCGAGCGCTGTATCCGTGCATGGTGGCGTCAGCACTAACGCTGCTGCAGACCAGACCAGACTCCTCCAGACACGGAGGAACAGAGAAGGGAGGTCTGGCAGAGAGAGAGAGAGAGAGAGAGGGAGGGGTGAAGGGAGAGCGAGCGAGGGAGGGTCTGGTATAAACAGATAGAGAGTGTGGGTGAGAGGGAGTTGATCTCAGGCCTGATGGCAGACCACTGCCACAGACAAGCTACTGGATCAGACAGTGGAGTAAACAATACTTGAAATGTTATTTTAAATATTGTTTTCAGTCCCGGCGCTGAGAAGAGCTGACATGCTAACCTACATGTGGAGCTGGAGCACAACTGTAACTCTTAACCCAGACCAGGGTTTGTGGGGGTGGGGGTGGGGGTGGGGGTGGGGGGGGGTCTGTATGAACCCCCCACGTCTGGAGGACATGGTCTGACGTGGAGCTATGTAAAGACCTCAGAAGATAAGACTGGAGCTCAGTGATGAATGAAAGAGGAACCCCCTCCCACTCCTGCTGTGCCAGAACCAGAGGGGCCGTCCGATGGTTCTCTTAACCTCTGCAAACACCTTCTCATGTCACTCAAAAGAATGTGGAAAAGGTTTTAATCCCAGAGGAAGTTGCACCGCTGGCTTCTATGTTCTCTTGCTCCAACAGACCTGATAAGAATGTGAATTAGTAAACTGCTCTGAACATATTGTGAAGTTTCTTGTATGATAACAGAGATTAAAGGGATTTCTGCAGTTGGGTTCAGTACCAGGGACCCTTGGTATTGGACAGCATGTGACACAGCTGGAGATCAAACCACAACACTCTACCTCTGTCGGTAGGAACTGTAGTTATCCTGAAACAGTTATGACATAACCCTAACCCTCTATGGGTAGGGGAATATATAGCTCCATATTTCAGTGAGACTACCTGGTTATGGTTTTATTATGGTCCAATAAATCTGACTAGTAGTATGTGCCAAGAGCACCAGAACTAAGGTTTGAGTGACAGCAGGAAACCCCGCCTTTCCAGGTTAATGAAAAGACTTCATTTGCAAGAGGAAATGACAGATTTATATTTGAATTATATTCTCCCTCCCACCCAATGGGACTGCAGATTCCAACAACATAATCAGTGATATAATACATCCAAACCGAGAGAGCGAGAGACTGTCTCACACTCCAAACCCAGAGAAATGATCCTTCCTGCTGTATAAATATTTATCCACAGAGAGAGAATTTAATAAAGTCCCAGTACAAGAAGCCTGAGCTTCAGTTCAGTATGTTGGTCTTCACGTCGACTTTGCCACACAATAAACCAGAGAAGGAGAAACAGCTACGTTTACATTCATGGCATTTAGCAGACACACTTAAAAGAGCTTTGTTATTTACTCACAGAACGCTTCCTAGCCTTAAGAACAGAAACTGTTAGTGTCCCTCCACAAGAGACACGTCTCCCAGTCCTTCAGAGGGCACAGAGACCTGGTTAAGAACAGGACATGGAGTCCAAGTAACTCGGAATGGGAATGTTAAAGGTTAATTCACTGGTCCCAGACCTGCGGCACGAACACAAGCTATGGTGTTTATGGGAATGCTGGGAATAATAAAGGCTTCTTCACTGGTCCCAGACCTGCAACATGGAATCAAGCCATGGCGTTTGAGGGAATGCTGACAGGAGCAGAGCAGCATGGATCCAGCCTCCAGCGCACCTGGAGTACATAAGGCAGATGTTAAAATCCCAATCTCACAACAAATGAAAACCTTTAGATTTATTATAATAATCACATTCAATACCATTCCCCAAAGGTTATGTAGCAGAGTCGCCTCTACATCCATTTCCTGTGTATTTCTTTTCCATACTAGGACATTCTTTCCATCATCTTGAGTGGAACCACTGATGTCCTCTGGAGTCTGACAGTGGCTGGACATGGCAGGGACATCAATCAGCCATGAAGAGTATGGAAAAGACATCTCAGTCACCTCTCACACACACACACACACACACACACACACACACACACACACACACACACACACAGGAACATCTCAGAGGACCAGAGAAGGAACATCTCAGAGGACCAGAGAAGGAACATCTCAGAGGACCAGAGAAGGAACATCTCAGAGGACCAGAGAAGGAACATCTCAGAGGACCAGAGAAGGAACATCTCAGAGGACCAGAGAAGGAACATCTCAGAGGAATGGACCAGCAGAAAGCTGACCTGTGACAAATCATGGCTGGAATGAAGCAGAGGGTGGAGGGGCGGAGAGACGAGAGAAAAAAGGGAAAAAGGGAGGGCTTGAGAGAATGAGGGAGAGAGAGAGAGGGAGAGAGAGAGAGAGAGGGAGAGAGAGAATGAGGGAGAGAGAGAGAGGGAGAGAGAATGAGGGAGAGAGAGAATGAGGGAGAGAGAGAATGAGGGAGAGAGAGAGGGAGAGAGAGAATGAGGGCTTGAGAGAATGAGGGAGAGAGAGAGAGGGAGAGAGAATGAGGGAGAGAGAATGAGGGAGAGAGAGAGAGGGAGAGAGAGAATGAGGGCTTGAGAGAATGAGGGAGAGAGAATGAGGGAGAGAGAGAGAGAGGGAGAGAGAATGAGGGAGAGAGAGAATGAGGGAGAGAGAGAATGAGGGAGAGAGAGAGAGGGAGAGAGAGAATGAGGGAGAGAGAGAGAGGGAGAGAGAGAATGAGGGAGAGAGAGAGAGAGAGAGAGAGAATGAGGGAGAGAGAGAATGAGGGAGAGAGAGAAGGGGATGAAGGAGAGAAAGGGTAGCAGGGAGGAAATGGTCCACAGGAGAGAGAGAGAGAGAGAGAGAGAGAGAGAGAAGGAAAGAAACCCTGACAGCAGGCAAAGGAGAAAGAGAGCAAAAGAATGAGAGAGAAAAAAGAAAAGCATTAAAAACAGAGAGAGGAAGAGAGAGAGAGAGAGGGAGAGAGAGAGAGAGAGAGAGAGAGAGGGGGAGGGAGGGATATTTCCCAGAAGGCTCTGAGGGTTCAGACGGAGAAGGAATGTAAACCTCGTGGTGCGGACCCTGCACATACCCCCCCACACACACGCGAAACACGTTGGACATAAACCACAGACATAGCAGTAACATTAGACCAGTCAAATGTCTCTGTTCTTTCATTACAACAGTTAGATTGAGAGACAGAAGGACTGAAATGAAAGAAACAGAGAGCATGAAGAGTGGAGAAAGAGAGAGAGAGAGAGAGAGAGATGCACTTAGAATAGAGGGAATTGTGTTAAGCTCTCTCCAAGCATGGGTCCAGTGCTACACACTTCAGCCCACGCCACACTGCAGCCAAACAGAATTCTCTATTCATAAGGTCAGCTGCTTAATCACGGAAATATTGATGTCCCCCCGAGTCACGACTGAGATATGTCTCCGCAGAAGCACAGAGCTGGGAGATTCCAGGCAACCACATGGGTTGCGGTAGAGGCAGAGAAAATTAGTTAAAGTGCTCCCCTCGCGCTGGAGGGCGACCAGGTGACGATGTTGGTGAAGGGTGTGATGGGTTTAGCAGTGCTGGTACCTCCTGACTCATACAGAGAAGAACGGGTCTTCAGCAGGGGGAAATTCCCCACAGACATCTGGGACAGAGCGGTCTGGAAGTCTGATCACATGCAGATGGGCATATCTGACATGTTATTAAACCTCTCTCTCTCTCTTTCTGTCTTCTTAACAGTCTGGCTGCAGCAGGACACATTTCCTTAACTAATGATTTACCTACCAGCCAACAAAAGGGGATTTTTAAAGACAAATCAATGCAGAACTTTCCCGCCATTTTTGATGTGTGTTTAAATCATCTGTAAGTCTGGTGATGTATTTAAGCCTATCCATTGTCCGGTCTTCCATCCAGATGGTTTGCAGATCTGTGGGGCAGACATCTTTAGGTCTTCCACCAGGTTTGACAGACAGACATGATCAAATCCAAGTCTGATTCTTTTATGTTGCCTGTGTGGGGTTAAAACGTCTCCAAAGCTGTTGCACCGAAATGTAAGAGACATACAAGGAGGAGATCTGGCAGTATGCTAATATTTTCCTCCAGTTGATGAGGTTTGTGCAGTCCCAGAGCATGCGTTGGATTGCTTGTGTTGGACCTCGTGTTCATGTGTCTGGGCTGCCAGGAAAGCAGTAATCGCTTCACTAGGGACATCACACCAACATCTGAAGAAGCATTCCACTCACCAAGGAAACACTTACAGTAATAGAAATGGTACACATGCAGAAAATATGAAAACATTCAGGACTCAAACAAGCATCAACGTTCAGGAAAACCGGTCAATAAAAACGCTCTCTTAGTGGTTGGCGCATTTGTTGTCTATTCGTGCTATGATCTTACCAAAAAATACAAATTAGGAGACGGCTACAGAACCACGAACAGTCAGGGAATCGTTTAGACTGTGCTTCTGAACACTTTCCTCCTTACAATATTCATTTTGCAGCAATTCATAACTTTTCCGCTGGAAAAATGGGACTCGGGACATTACCGTAGCTTTCCTGGCCTGGACTGAAAACCCTGACCACGAGACCCCAGAAAAGCCGTCAAAGCAAAACCTCAGGGGTCAAGCAAATGAAGACACATCCCTTACCCCCTGACAACACAATTCCCCCGACAACATACACACACGCAAGCTGTCTGTGCAGAAACTCAAAAAGAATGTTTAGATACAATGCAAAATAACAGAAAGAGTAAAGTCTTAAAGACAGAAGATGCAAAGTTCCTGGCTGTCCTAATTAAATAAATAAAGACCATCGCACGTATTCAACGTAAGAACAGGATGTGCGCTGCTTCTGGAGGAGAGCGACATTGAGAACACAGCGCCCTCTGGTGGTGAAGCTGTTCAACCACAGTTCGACCATAAAGATGTTTAGAAATGAAGGGAGGAAAAAATACATGTAGAAAAAGAATCAAATAAACTTACAAACAAAATCATAATATTTGTTTTTTCAGTTCATTTATTTATTATTCTCCATACAATACATTACTGTACAATCGTATGTATTCTGAAATATATTCATTATAAAATAGGGCTTCTACAGTCATGGTAACAGTAACGATAAACTGCTCAGTGACCACACAGGCAAAAATAAAACCTCTTTGAACTGAAGTGCAAGACAGTCAAACTGAATTTGATTCAATTCGATCCTATTTGATTTAAACACAATTTGTTTGATGTCAGGGGGCAGCTGTTTGGAAACTGCCACCCGAGCCGAGCTTTCCATACGCAGGGCAGGAAGGGCGCAACGAGAGGGCACGCGTGTTCAGGACGGGATCTCAGACGCACACTGCGTCCCGCCGTGCCCCGAAAGAGCCAAGCGCTCCAGACAGTTCACAACGGAGTCGGCAGGAGCGAAAGGAAGAAAGAAAAGAAAAGCTTTCATGCGCACAAACCACGACGCCGCGAGATGACATTCACGCTGACGCCGAAAATCTGTGGGACTGTTAAAATCATCTGTGTGTGAGACGCTATAATCCTCCAGAGATCTAGCGCTGTGAGCGCATCACCGAGCGCCTGTTACTGTACATCCGTACACGTCCTCACATCCAGCAGATTAATGCAAGAGACGTCACGTGCGTGCGTGTGTTACTGCACGGCCTCACGCCTGGTCTGAACCTCGCAGGGTCATGAGAGCAGGGACCTGTCTGCATTAGTGCATAATACATCCTACCATCACACATTTACAAACAACCTCTCTCTCTCTCTCTCTCTCACACACGCACAGAGTCTCCCTCCTGCTTCTTCTCGGCACAACAAGAAACTGACTCTAAAGATGTCAGTGTTCTGCTGGATACAGGCCACAGGAGGGCGCTGTCTGACTGAAGGGGCATGAATGTCCTCGGGGCTCAGCCTCAGACCAGGGTTGGTGCTGCTGGGTTTGGAGCCAAACCTGACAGTTTCACGTTCGGTGCCTCTCTGCTGGTCGGACTCCAGTCCTGGCAGCAAGCACGCTGAAGGTTTTTCTAAACAAAGCCAAACCGAACGCTGAAGAACGCCGAACCACGCTGAAAATCTACTCCAGCACTCTAAAATCAATCCCAGCTGAGGTGACAGGGTCGCTCCCGGACACCCACCGAGCGTCTGTACGCGTCCATCAGGAAAATCCCAAATCCTAATGAGAAAAACTCCATCACTGAACTCCTAGGACATCATTGTAGGCTTGGACAGACGGACACAACTGGACCAAGAGAAATGCTTCCAACAACAGGATAAACCCGCTGGACGCTACACGTCTAGAGCACCGGACATGCCAAGGACATGTGTGCAGAGTGGACCACAGATGCTGCATCACGCAACACACACACACACAGCTGCAGTTTTCTGGACCTGTGCCACAGCACACAACTCGAACGATGACATCAGTGCTGGGAACTTGATGGCTTAAACGAGGTTGACCTCATACCTCAACAGCAATTCCAACGCACCCTGACCTATCTCACCTCAGTGGCTTTGAATTTCCTAAGTGCATCATGGGTAATCACCATGTGGGGTTATGCACCTTTCAGATACCTTACGTATTTGGTGGGGCGGGGCTTATATTTAGGGGCCTACATCAGACTGGATCACCACCTGCGTTAACGCTAACAACATAAACCTTCGTTTCCTGTTTCAAAGATTTCTGTCCTGAATTGTTGTAAAGAGTCAAAGCAGTTTTCAGGAAACACGCACCTAAAGCCAACAGCGCCCTCTAGTGTGTGGAGAAGCACAACACAGCAGTAGAACACAGCGACTGACAGACACTGTGAGACCACACAATCGGTGTGAGTCTAGTTTCTTGGGGGGTTAAAGCGCTCGAGACAACATGTCTCCGTGAGATTTTGTCTCATCATGCCACAGCTGCCCTCACAAAGGACCAAACGAGCCCAGATAGAGAAAATAACTTCCTGTTTTGGATTACTATATCTTATCTTAACAGAGCTGAGGAAAGCAAGCATCTAAGATTATGGTCCGCCCACAGAGCTCAGGTGCAGGGCGTCCGCCATCAGCATCTTAACACACCAAAGACATCACAGAAGGTTCCAGGTTTTATCTCGGTCCAGCACGTGCTCACACGCACATACACACACACGCAGGATGATTCAAATCACCGATGGTCTCCCACAGATGGTCTCACCATGACAGTAAACATTCCTTCGTCATTATTGTCATCATCGTCACCATCGGTTAATTTTCAGAGGAAGGTGCTGATCGGGTATCAAGACTACAAAAGTTCCTCCTCACAAACGTCCACTGACAGTCCAGCCTCCGACATAAAGGTGAACCTCAAACATGCAGCCACTTAAGAGACCTCTCACAGAGTTAGTGTTCTCACACACACACACTCTCCCCCTCACACACTCTCTCTCTCCCTCTCACACACACACACACACACACTCCCTCTCACACACACACACACACTCCCTCTCACACACACACACACACTCCCTCTCACACACACACACTCCCTCTCACACACACACACACACACACACTCCCTCTCACACACACACACACACACTCCCTCTCACACACACACACACACACACACACACTCCCTCTCACACACACACACACACACACACTCTCCCTCTCACACACACACTCTCCCTCTCACACACTCTCCCTCTCACACACACTCTCCCTCTCACACACACTCTCCCTCTCACACACACACACTCTCCCTCTCACACACACACACTCTCCCTCTCACACACACACGCTCCCTCTCACACACACACACGCTCCCTCTCACACACACACACGCTCCCTCTCACACACACACACGCTCTCTCTCACACACACACTCTCCCTCTCACACACACTCTCCCTCTCACACACACTCACACTCTCCCTCACACACACACTCACACACACACACTCTCCCTCACACACACACTCACACACACACACTCACACACACACACTCACACACACACACACTCTCCCTCACACACACACACACTCTCCCTCACACACACACACACTCTCCCTCACACACACACACACTCTCCCTCACACACACACACACTCTCCCTCACACACACACACTCTCCCTCTCACACACACACACACTCTCCCTCTCACACACACACACTCTCCCTCTCACTCACTCACTCTCCCTCTCACTCACTCACTCACTCTCCCTCTCACTCACTCACTCACTCTCCCTCTCACACTCACTCTCCCTCTCTCTCACTCACACACACACACACACACACACACACACACTCTCCCTCTCTCACTCTCCCTCTCTCACACACTCTCCCTCTCTCACACACACACACACACACACACTCTCCCTCTCACACACACACACACTCTCCCTCTCTCCCTCACTCACACACACACACACACACACACACACACACACACACACACACTCTCCCTCTCTCACACACTCTCACACTCTCACACACACACACACACACACTCCCTCTCACACTCTCACACACACACACACACATTCTCAGATCAGTCGGGCCTCTCCCTCCATTTCTGGCGGGAGGTCACACACGCCCGTGAAGTTCATCTCCTTCCCCTCCCTTCCGGTTTGGCTGCTTGCACGGGACTCTCTGTCACCGGGAGACCGGTTACTATGCGACAGCGTGTCAGGTGACGTTCTGTGGCCAATCACGGCGCGTCTCTCCTGCAGGTAGCTGTCCAGCCCCCGCAGAAGCTGCTTGGGGTACTTTTTGGCGTAGAGCTCCACTTCTGCGCAAGAAAAACACGGTGAGATGGCGCAGGAAGCGCGAGCGCTGGCGTATGCGAGCAGGACGGGCCGGATGGGCCCACGCGAGCGTCACCTTTCAGCACGTAGCCCGAGTCAGAGATGGTCTTCTTCTCGCGCCTCCAGACCTGGTAGAGGTGCCGGAACGCGGCAGCGTAGAACTCATTCAGCACACCCACCACCTGCTGCCGGCGGTTACACTCCCTGCGAGACAGCGATCGCCGTGGAAACCAGCATTAAGAAAACTGCACGCTCGTCACACAAGCCAGAATAAACAAAGATAAAGAAGTGCTGGATGAGAGGAGCAGAGACACCAGAAACCTCAAAGAGGTCAAGGAGTCTGAGAAAAAAATGAATCCCGTCATGACAAACTGTAAGAAATCAAAGCAAAACATGAAATCTCCAATTCTGATATGAAACTGACCCACACATGCTTTGATCTACCAAGACCCTCAACACGGGTGTGGAACCCAGAAACACCTCGTTTACCACCATACAAATTACACAACCACACAATTACACTATTACACCATTACACAAGTACACTATTACACCATTACACAAGTACACTATTACACAACCACACAGTTACACTATTACAGTTACACTGTTAGTGGTGCTGCGTTTGTAAATGTCAAATAAACTGCTTTGCTGATTCTAGAATATTTTAGCACTTCAAACCCAGTGACCACGAGATCATTTACCAAGCAAAGAACTGAACTATTATTGAGCTACCGAAGAATTACTACTACAACACACACACACACACACACACACACTGGCAGTTGTGCGGTTAAGGACTCACTTGGACAACAGCTTCTACCTGACACACATACACACACACACACACACACTCTGTCTATTGTGCGTTGTACTCACCTGGACAACACCTCCTCCCTGAGCGCGTGCAGAGCGATACGACTCACATTGATGGACATCACACTGAACGGAAAGTTCTGCAAGGATTAAACCAACACACACACTGACACAAATGTGTGTTTCACAAATGTGCGTGCCTGTGTGTGTGTGCGCGCATGCGCATCTCTATGTGTGTTAATGTGTTTGTGTCTGTGTGTGTCTGTGTGCGTGCGCATGTATGTGTTTGTCTGTGTGTGAGTGTGTGTGTTACCTGCACAGGATGCTGGGACAGTCTGTAGATGTCTCTGGCCAGTGGGAGTGTCTCTGGGTCCATTAGCAAGTACAGTGCATGCATCAGTCCCAGTAAACCTGTCCCCCTCAAATCTGTGGCAGGATCTGTACCTGCGCGCACGCACACACACACACACACACACACACACACTGCATTTACCACACTACATGAAGTCTGACTTTATTAAACACTGATCTCTATATCAGCAGTCTAAATCTTCTAGATTAATTCAGTGCTCTTCTGAAGTGAGAGAGGAGTGGGGCTCTCCCTCTGACACACACACACCCACACACACACCCACACACACACCCCCACACACACACACACCCACACACACACCCACACACACCCACACCCACACCCACACCCACACCCACACACACACCCACACACACACCCACACCCACACACCCACACACACACCCACACACCCACACACACACCCACACACACACCCACACACACACCCACACACACACACACCCACACACACCCACACCCACACACCCACACCCACACCCACACCCACACCCACCCACACACACCCACACACACACCCACCCACACCCACACCCACACACACCCACACCCACACACACACACACACCCACACACCCACACCCACACCCACACCCACACACACCCACACACACCCACACCCACACACACACACACCCACACACACCCACACCCACACCCACACACACACCCACACCCACACACACACCCACACACACACCCACACACACACACACCCACACACACACCCACACACACACACACCCACACACACACACACACACCCACACACACCCACACACACACCCACACACACACACACCCACACACACACCCTGAAAGCCGACGTTCTCCCAGTGTGGCCCGTAGCGCGGGCAGTCCACGCGTGTACACGTGAGCTTGCGGTACACGGTCTGCAGCACACGCATGTGCACAGGCTGGCTGTTATCCAGAGAACCTGAGAGAGCCAAAACACACACACACACACACATTGCCATTACACAGAGTACAAACACATCAAACCTCCACCACACAGCCTACAGCACCTCTCTCACACACACACACACACACACACACACACACACACACACACACACACACACACACACACACACACACACACAGAGTGGTCACTGGGTGAACTCACACTGGGCGATGGCGAACACGAGGTCACGCTCCTGTATCAGTTCTCTGTGCAGACGTGGCGGACCAAACAGGAAGTGAGTGAGGGCAGCCAATCCGGTACGTCGGACCGTGGGCTGGATGGTCCTCTGTTGGAGAAACTGTTCATATAACAAGCACACTCACATACCCACACACCCACACAAACACACTTACCAGCATGTCCCCGAGGTCTGTGGTCTGAAAGTGCTGCAGGGCCTCGTTGAAGGAGATCAGAGGGGAGGGTGTGAGATCTTCAACAGGAACTGGACAGAAAATACCCCATCAGGTCAGAGGTCACCGAGGACCAGTTACACGCACTCTGACCTTTCAGGAACTTTGAAGCCTGAAATTAATCAGTGGGCAAACGCAAACCACAGCCTGCCGAACGAGCATTACCGAGGCGACCTTTATCGAGGAGCACTCTGATCACTTCAGAGGAGGCAGAGTCAGAGGATGAGGAACCCACATACAGGATGGCCCCCGACAACAGGGAAACACTGAGGCTGGCCAAAACACACACACACACACACACACACACACACACTCCTCATTGTTTCTATGGCAACAAGATAGCCTCACAGATAGCCTGGAGGTGGAGGGGCTAAAATCGGGCTCCTGTTCACTGAGTCTTCTTGTTTGTGCAACAAGTTCAACAAAGCGCGAGGAGTCAGATCCCGGAGAAAGAAAAACGGAGAGGAGACATGGAGGAGACGCAGGGAGCACGGGACGCAACTGCACACCTAAGGCCTTCTTTCCGGGGGGAGCTGCATGCGTAGCCACGGCGACGCAACACGGCCCGCATCCAGCCCACGGGATGCAGTTGCCATGGAGACAATGTGAGATAACTGGTCTCACCTGGCTGGATGCTCTCCAGTGCGTCCCATTCCTGCTGTGCGCGCTCCAGCTCAGAGTTCACATCTACACACACATATAAAGTGTTACGCTTCATCTGTAAACACTGCTGTCACTCAAGCTAGGAAGTCGTGGGGGTTTTTACCGTCTGCTGTCATCTGAGCTTGTCCCTCCGTCAGCGTCTGGAGAAGCCCATTCTGCTTCAGGGCTGAAATCTGCAACACATCTCACGCCATGAGCCAGCGTGTACTGACACCAAGTGTGTAAGCCATGTTAGCGTACCGTGTCTGCCACTTACCGGGGCGCAGGAACTGCCGCCGTGGGGACCGCCACCGTCGCCTGGAGGGAAGCCATTCGGGACCTGTGGACGGAGCCAGGACACCAGAACTCAGGCCGGACTGACCTGCGTGCTTCCGACAGACCTTTAACGTTTAAGCCACTTACACGTTCAAGGACCTGGAACATCAGTCTATACTATGCTCAGCACAAATAACATGCAGGGTTCTGCGGTATCTGTACTCGTTAGGGGTTTCTCGCCGAGCTTACAGGGGCGTATTTGGAGCGCCCGTTGGGTGCCTCCTCTCTCCGCCTGCACTCCTGGGAAAAACCATTTGAGCCCTGGAAGGGAGACAGAGGTTATACTTACAACATAACAATACACAAAAAGTGGTCAGCATATTATATCTTATCTAATGCAAACTAGAAAAAGGAAATTCATTCATAATTGTTACTTCTGCCAGATATTTCATTGTTAAAAATTATGATGTGGAAACAGTGTTTTAGCCTCTGCTCTGTTCCACTGCTCACAGGAAATTCCCAGAGAAGTATTCCAGCATTTCTCCGGTCTGGGAACGGGAAGGTAGCCATTCCCCTGCCATGGAGAACTCCTGCCAGTAAGCACCGGGAACAGCAGCTCAGAGGGCACACCGGTGCCAACATCACAGACCAAACGGTTGGACGATATATCATTTGTACAACCATTATCGCAATACTGGCCACTGCAATACTCACACCGACGAAGGTCACAATATGCAAATGAGCACACGTAACAAATGTTAAAAAAAAACCTTTCCACGCTGTGAGAATTATGACTGATGATAGATTTCCCAGATGTGCGGCCCGTGGGTGTGTTGGCAACTCTAAAATAAACACATAATGGACGGCGAACTGTAACCACAAGGCATTCCGCTCACGCCCATGTATCTATTAATCATACATGTCACAAACACAGCACTAGATGATGTGATCACGCCGTGACAGCGTTTCGAGCCTCTAGCGGTCGTCTGCCCCGATTGGCCGGTCTGAGTCGGGTCTGTGTGAGACGCGTAGCCGTAGGAATGGTGCCCGTCCGAGAGGGCGGGTCGAACGCGCAGAGCGCCGATGGAACCATACAGGACCCGATGGAGACCAGGCAGAGGATACGAACCTCTTGGTGGGTTGTGACTGCAGTGTCCCCTTCCATGTCCCACGTCCAGACGAGTGTCCCGGTGTGCCGCTACTGTCCGCTAACGTCAGCCATCGCTCGGGATTTACGTCCGCCTGGATCCAGCTCGCTCCCTGAGGGGGGCGCTAGAGAGCACGCCTGGTCACTGCACGAACATTGTCCGCTCACCGGGGGAGACACTTAGGTACGAGCAGACAAACGCATTCCTGGATATCCACAGGTCCCAGGTCAGTTGTGAGTAACGGAGTCGTGTGGAACAGGTTTGGTGCTTCAGATCAGTTCGTGTGTGTGGGTCGCACCGCACTTTAGCAGGGGCGTGGGGGGTCAGGCACCACGCTGCCCCCTACTGGTGGACGAGGGCCCCCGCGCTTCCTCCTCCTTCCATTGGAGCCAGGCCAGCCAATCAGACGGCAGCAGGGGGACGCATATTCACGCCCTGCGCTGGGACGCAGGTCACGGAAACTCACACGTGGCGACGGCCGCGGCACGGGAAGGCTGATGGCAGCTAAGCCAGGTGCCAACGCATGCCACGGCGTGTCTGGGAGGACGCCCACGCGCCGGGCACCAGCAGAACAGCGACGCCGGCCGGACACCTGAAAACAGACTGAGGAACAGGGAGTGATCAGTGCACGAGTCTGCTCAAATGCATTAACGCAGAAACGTGCACTTAAGTGATGTGACGCGTTAACAGTGACGGCGCACCGGAACAGCGTAAACTCCGCGCACGGAAATGCGTCGAGTGAGCCAGGACCTGAAGAAAAGTCATCCGGTACCGACAACCATAAACCGGCGAGGATTACCGAGCAGAGAACCACGCGCTGTTGGTGCACGGCGCGGCACCGGAGAGGTGACGTCATCCGCCGAGGGCTGCGGGAACGGAGACGCGCAGAGGAGCTGCGGGCTCGCACGCGTGCACCGCGCGTCCAAACGACGCGACGAGGCTCCTGCGGGTGAGCGCGCGGAGGCTTGGAGGTGACGTCACCTAGCTCTTGCACGGACGCAAATCTGGGCAAAACCTGGAAACAGAAACCCCCGGCTCCCCGCGAGCACTGGCGCATGCCCTTAACAGCTCATGCAACACGAAAACCGTCAAACCCGCGCTCGAACGCGCTAGCCAACGTCTCACCAATGACACGCGCGGCTCTGTAGCGGCTTTAAGGCCGTTAAGGTAACGCACCGATCCCCAGACAGCCCGTGCCATAACTCACGTTTGCGTGCGCGTCTGTCCAGATCTGACCGAGCTGTGCACGGCGCGCTAACCTACCGCGCGCACCTCGCCAGTGTCACGGCACAGGACCGACGATCCGCGCGGGTTACCGAGTCTGAAACTTCACAAATAACTTTGAGATAAACTAATGCACGTTGAACGGACTTTCTTGCGGTCACAAGCCCCCCCGGACTGCTGGCTAGCAACGCGTTCACGAGCTAACTATATCTCTCCCATTTCTCGCTGCACGCTACCAAGCGCAGTAGGGTTTTTTTTGCAATTAATCTTTTGAAACTACTTACAGAAATGCTCCGTTGCAAAAAAAGGAACGTGGCACGGACTTTTTCAGTGCTATTCAGACATTAAAAGCGCATTAGTTCTCCTCTCTTCTCCCTCCAATCTCGGCTTCCCTTCCCCCTTCACTAGCGCTACCGGCAATGCCTCATGGGAATTGTAGTCTTTCTGCTGTGCGGAGACTTCCGGTAGCCATCAGCGCGGTGGCTCTGGCCTGACAGCGCAGGTTTTATGTTTCTACAGACAATATCCTGTAGAAATTCTCTTCTAAATGACACCCTTTGGGATTCTGGTGTTGTAAGACCCCTGTGTGTATTGCAACTTCCTCTCAGGCTAACCTAATCTACAGCATAGGGCACTTGTTCACATAGCTGTGCTGTTTTTGCAAACACACACACAGACACACAGTGTATGAGCAGTCTAAAATAACACCCACAGTTGGGCGTGTTCAGGTTGGAACAGCTACTAAGAATCTGGTTATGGTCAAGTGGACCGTTTCTTATGTCTTTATTTCTTTTTAGAGCCATACTTGTGCAGACTTCCAAGCATCTGCGCTTTCAGAAGGAAAAGCCAAACAGAATAAGGAACTAGTGGGGCTTTTTTCTGGGCGTCGTTCGTTGCAGTCAGAACTATCCTACTGGAAATGTGTCCTTTCCTTGGCCTCAGTGTCAGTGTTTACTTCGTTTCCTGGTATGTGACATTCTGGCCCAAACGGGTCCAAAACAGCTTCCCCGCAGTCATGGCAACAGCCAAACACCTGCTTGCACTGCAGACACACGTGTCAGGGTGACTCCCGATTGGAAACGGAGTTGCCTTGCACGAACATCTGCGAGGTGCACATGAAAGCAGGATAATTGAAGTTAATACTGTGTGTGTTCTGGAGCTGTCCTGGGTCCCATCATGCACTGTTCCCAGCGGCAGAAGTTTGGTATAAGTTAGGCTATAAAGATACTCATCTTAGATTCTTTATTCAACTAGGAATGTGAGCCCACCATTAAAACAACATCGCTCCAGCTCCGTTCACAGGCCATGATGGCGTAAAGACAACACACGAGACCAAGACTCCAACCAACAAGGCAATCTGATACTTTTGTTTATTAATTTAACAGACATCCTTTCTCAGGGTGGTGCAATGAGATAAACTTGAAATAAATACATTTCTTTTTACAAACAGGAACAAACAGAAGAAACTAACAGGTGATATAGTTTAAGGCAGTTAAAATAAGCTTGAGCATCTGGTGGTTCTCTGGCGCGGATAAGTGGGCAGGTAAAAGGCTGGAAGTGCCTGAGCTACGACGCCACACACGCGACCGCGTGTTCAGACAAGCCACAAATGCACTTCCATTCATTTATACCACAGGCACATGGTGATGTTTTATGAAGAAATATAACATATTTGCCTTTATTCGCCATCTCGTGTGACAACCATAGACTAGGTAAACAAAAGCTGAGCCTTTAAATGGTTAAATAACTGTTGCAGTTGATGAGGGGTGGAGCTTGTCCCTGATAGGAGTCTGTGATTGGCTGTTTGGTTAAGGACAGAGGTTAAGCATATGCTCTCAACAGGTCCCAGCCGACTCCAGGCCACTAGGGGGGGGCCATTCTGTGCCGGAGGTGGTTCGCAAAGTCCACCTGAGTCTGCGAGAGCACCCTGTTGATCACTGACTTTGGGATCCACCCCTGGAGAAAGAGACAATACCGTGTACACACCACAGACATTTTAATTACACACTACACACACTCTTCACGAACAGACCGACAGAAATATGAACAACACAATGTTCGAATGTCGTTTGTCACATTATCACAATGGTTAATCCCTTTTTATAAATCCTAAAAACAATGTACCTAATCACCAGATTGTGTGGAACGTGGGAACATCAGTGTCTCACCTTCAGGTCTAAGCTGAGTAACCAGGTGAACTTTGTCTTGGTGGGGTCATCGGCGTTCGGCCTCATCACGATACAGGTGGGGCCGTTCTCCGCTCTGGAACAGAGCCAAGCACACGTTTCATTCAGCTTTCAGTCATTTAAAAGGTATTTTTAGTGTTCGGTTTGTAGAGACACAGATGATTTAAGAATTACGCTCTGTAATTCTGCCCTGTGCAGACTGGGCCCAGCGTTTAACTCCAAAATTGAGTATTAACAAAATCACTAAAGTCATTTTAAACTACTCCTGAGGTGGAACACTGGAGAAGTCCTGTAAAGCTTTATTAACTTCCAGTGGCTTTACTTTCCTGAGATCAGTGAGGTTTACATATCGGAATCACTGAGGATCTACAGGGAACTCGTTTGTATGTGTGTTTGCCCGAAACGCACGTGCAGACATCTGGATGAAACATCCTTCATCTTTCTGTTATATAGGTGCTCACCTCACGAAACCCTTCTGCTGAGGCATGCTGGGATGTTGGGTGGACATTCCAGCCAGGAAGCACGTGGAGCCCCTTCTCCCGGTACAGCGCACGCTCACGAAGTCCCGTGGGCCCACCACGTTGCCCGGGATCTCTGCTGCCACCTCATGGGTTACCATGGTGTTCTGGCCTATCTTCTGCAGAACCTGACACACGGGACGAACACCTGAGTCAGCTTCTGAACCCCAGTTGTACTCAGGGTTCCTGGGATATGTTTACTTTGGCCACAGTGGTCAACACAGAGATGTCAACCACTTCCACAAAGGACAGCTATCAGTAACCCCGGGGCCCTCCTAGACAGTCTATAGGTCAGATCTGAGGTGACCCCAACCCAGACCCTATATGTACTCGGTCTCCACGTATCAGCTGACCTGAGTATAAATGTGCATGTCTTTATTACTGGGTCAGGCGGACGAGGACACAGGACACCACCCTAGACAGGTGCTTATCCCCAAGGACTAGACTAAGACCCTCATGGAAGAGTCCTGACAATACATCCCGCACCTTGACCTGGCGGACATTGGGGTTCCACTCTCCCATCTGTTCTATGTTATCCACGAGTTCTTCGTACAGGTCTTCGGGACGGTGGTCGAGCAGAACCTCCAGTTTGAAGACCTTCCCGATGTCTGGTAGAACTTTACTCAGAACTTTGTCCCCTGTGCACTGAGACCCAAACAGAAACACACACACACACACGACTCAGTTTTTTAGCTCATATAATACAAGACAATGACACAAGGACTCAAATATACACAAGATAACAGACATTATATTGGCACGACCATGACCACGCTGCACAGCTGCCGTTCTTTTAAGGTTGTCACGGCATTAGTTGTGGCTAGCTCAGACACGATCTTCTGTCCCTGGAGACTACGTGCTCAGAGGAGACAGTTAGCTGTTCATCTCTGCTTGTATGAGTGAGGAATGGTTGGAATGGCATTAGACCAAGTACTGATTCAAAGTCAGAGGTCAAGAAGAACCCTGCACAGCACAGCATACAACACACAGCACAGCCCAGCACAGCGCAGCACACAACACAGCCCAGCATAGCATACAACACACAGCCTAGCACAGCACAACACAACACATAGCCCAGCATACAACACAGAACAGCACAGCACAGGCTGTCGTATAAAACTGCTAATAGGTAGAGTGCAGGATTTTCAGTTCAGTAGTGCCAAACTGTACTAAACTTTGCTTCAGTTTTGGTCATTTTGTAAGTGTAAGAATGTAGTGTGACACATTCACAGGGGTTCACGTCACGTCCTGAAACCTGTTGGATTCAGAAAAGGGGCTACAGTAGCGTCAAAGCACGATGTGGTCCTGAAGGCGGGACACTCACGGTCTCGATCTCTGTCTGCCAGCCGTCCTGGTCACTGAGAATACTGATGGACTTCTGCAAGGCCTCCTGCCCCTGCCGGACGTAGCATTGCTCAGGGTCACTCAGAGACGACTCCTCTATTCTGCTGCCTGCAAGGGACACCATACACAAACACACGCATACACACACGCGCACACCCACACACACACACACACACACACACACATTTGAAAGATCAGAACATCACAGAAATGTATTGACAGACGGGCGGTTCAGTCCCGTGCGCCAGCGTCTTACAGAGCAGGGAGCTTCTCCTGCGTACGTGGGCCACCCAGCTGTCGGGCTGTCCTGGTCCAGACAGCTTGCACAGCTCGTGGTGGATAGCCATCAGAGCATTCCTCCTCAATCCTGGAAAAAGAGCGGCACATCACCAACACTACAGCGGGCAGAGGACCAAGCCTGCGATGTTAGTGAGAGTGTGTGTGTGTTTCTTACCTGTCATGTTTCTCATGTGCCTGTAGGAAATACCAGCGCACAGTTTAAAAGTGGCAGGCAGCATTGTCTCGTCCTTCTCAGCTAGTGACTCTCGTCCCAGGGGTTTGTCTGAGCGTGTCAGATCAGCGCAGATTCTATCAAGGGTGTGTGGATCCTTGAGCTCTATATAACCCTGGCGCTACAAGGCCGCGTGACACTCGCCTCACAGATAAACCCAAAGATCACTCCGCTGGCGTGTTTGGCCTTGCGAGCCAAGGCTGCCGCGTGAACATGACGAGCGTATCTCTGCCCACCATAAACGTGCTGTTTCAGATAACAAGCGGTGCCCGGACCCTGGCGAGCGCTCTGTCCGTCTACAGCGGGTCACAAACGCTGTGCCCTGCGTGCTTTAAGGCACAGCAGCGGGCCGGGAGACTTCCGTTTTTTTTCTCGCACACGCTTCGACAGAAAGCGTTTGGGGTCAAGAGGTCAGGTTTTGCTAAGGATATGTTACTAGACACATACCGCATGTCCAGCATTCCTTACAGCATTTCCAAGACCTCAGAGAACCAGCCGATCCCGTTCTATCCGTTTCATGCTTTTTTTTGGTTGTTATTTTTGCTAGAATTGTGATTCCATGACTTGACTGCAGCAGCTATAGCCCAGTTTATATGTCTACAAAGTACAGTAAATTAAATATTCAATAGATAAGGGTTAACCATGTTTATAAAGTTACACTTTGGGGATTTTTCTTTTACAAAGTTAGAGAGAGAGAGAGAGAGAGAGAGATGGTTAAGTGTTCACCTCCAGCCTTGTTCCCAGTGCCATGTCCCAGGTTACTGTCCTGACTAAATATTTGCTTAAGTGCTTGGAATGCAGCCTGACACACAGTCACCCGCTGGAGAACATGAGCGCAGGATGTGAGGAGAAACACGACCTTGACCTTTAACCCTCCACTGTGTGATTTACACCTCATACCTCAGACCAACAACCCACCACTCCGTTATGGAAGAGAGAAAAAACTCACTGTGCATAGATTAACAAAACAATAAACCTGTAATATAAACCTCACCCTAATCTAAATCTCACTCTAATCAACACTCTAATCTTAATCTCACCCTAATCTAAACAACACTCTAATCTAAATCTCACCCCAATCTCGGTAAACTTCACTAAATGTCACTAACCTAAATTTCATTAAACATCATTCTAATGTAAACCTCACAAGACCTCATCTTTACCTACCAAGGTGAGTTACCCTGGTAACCCCCCCCCCCCCCCACACACACAATCTTCCAGAAAGCCCACAGTCTCAATTCAGGCCAGCACATATTTTTATTCAGAAGGACTTTGACAAGTTTGGCATCACATGCAATCAGTGTAATACAACACCTCTCTCTTAAAAGTGTGTGTGTGTGTGTGTGTGTGTGTGTCACAGACACAGACGATGACAGAAGTGTCACAGAAAAAGTGCTAACCTTGATGGGCACTACCTGGACTCACGGCTGGGGGAGGCACTTTGTTGGAGATCCAGAATGTAGCAAAACCGCTGGGAATGACACACCAAAACAAACAAAAGTAAACAAACATGAAACTAAAAATAAAAATACAGAAGTGAAGCCACTGGTGTTGTGCAGAGAGGAAACTGGTCTGTCCGTGGTGAGATGACGGCGTTTACAGTAGGACAGATCAAACTTCCCTTTCTGTTTGGTCACTGGTCCAAAGTCTCTGTCATGTAGCGTAATGACGTCACCACAAAAACCATCCGTCATATCCGATACGGGAAAAACACCACGTTACAGACAGAGCATTCGCGTGTAATGTGCTGACTTCACTGTATCGGGGGGAAAAGAACCGTAAAAACTAACAGCATGTTAACTGAAGACACGTCAGTCATGACGGTTCAGCTGTGATGGGATGAGAAGGATGAGGTACACTGGAGGGTGTCAGTAAACCAGTAAACCCTGGCCGCACCGGGAGTGAGGCTGAACCGGACTCTGGGAGGACCAGTACCGCACATCGCCTGTGAGTGCTGGCACACTCCACGCCACATGCTAACCGTTTTTAAAAATCAGTCACAATTTGTTACTCCACCTACAAACATCAAAGTCGCTCTCAAATCTAACAGGCCGACACAACACAAGGCAGTAAATGGCAAAGAAAGATCCCTGTAAGACTGTGAACATGTTCCTATACCCCAAACACTCCCAAACACACCCAATGTTCAACTCCAAATCTGTACATACATAAAAAAAAGAAAAAAAAAAGAATTGCTCTTAAAATGCCACAATCACACATCCTCTCGTCACCTGGGACATAAACACGCCACCTTCCCACACCAGTCTTAGTTCTGTGCCTGCGTGCACACACACACACACACACACACACACACACACACACACACCTCCCAGGCTCGGGATGACAGTTTCCTACTATACCTCCCAGTCTAGCCACTGGAATAATCACTAAGGACCTTACACCTCCCATGTACGGATTAATACCTACAGGACCTGGAATCTCGTAGCTATGCCTACACGGATCCTCATGGGGGACCATACACAGCTCACAGTTAACATCGATCTAATATTCAGTCTAAACGTTTGGGTTAATGGCGCCGCAGAAATCGGGAGGTAAGCAAACATGGCACTTAAAAATCGTGCCCCAGAGAACCTTCCTGTTCCAAGTAGCTGTGTCTGGAACTCCCGGCGTGAGTGAACAGACGCACTAATGGGTAAAAATGCTTCCGGATGGGATTCTGGTTGGTATTCTGAATGGCATTTCAGACGGTATTCCGGATGGTATTCTGCTGACAGCCCTCCCGGCTTCAAACACACGTCTGTAAGTGCAAGTTTGAGCTGGTGATGCCGTTATGACAAAGACCACGAGGTTTACGTTCAGTAATGTGTGCAGTACCCTTAACAAACCTTCACCCTTTAAAGGGGAGTTTCACCCTTCACCCTTTAAAGGGGAGTTTCACCCTTCACCCTTTAAAGGGGAGTTTCACTTCTTTCATTTACTTCTTTCATTTCATTTACGTACATAGTTCAGCGACGGGGTCCGGTTGCGTTATGGGTCCCCTGACTCTCATTCCCAGTCTAAACCCTCAGTCTGACCAAAAGCTCAAAACTCGATACGACAGCGCCGTTGGAAGCTAGAAGAACACACACATTAGACATTGTTGGAATGTTTATAGGACACACAATTCGGGAAAACTGGTGGAATTTTCCTTCTCTTTAATTTTCCACATATTGACATCGGCGTGTAAAAATGGATCGAGGACAGATGCTGAGGTATCCTGAGTAAGGTGAGCTGTGTGTCCTGCATGGTGTGTCCTGCATGGTGTGTCCTGTTCTGGGTGTACTATGTGGTGTGTCCTGCGTGGTGTGTACTGTTCTGGGTGTACTATGTGGTGTGTCCTGCATGGTGTGTACTGTTCTGGGTGTACTATGTGGTGTGTCCTGCATGGTGTGTACTGTTCTGGGTGTACTATGTGGTGTGTCCTGAATGGTGTGTACTGTTCTGGGTGTACTATGTGGTGTGTCCTGCATGGTGTGTCCTGTTCTGGGTGTACTATGTGGTGTGTCTTGCGTGGTATGTCCTGCATGGTGTGTCCTGTTCTGGGTGTACTATGTGGTGTGTCCTGCATGGTGTGTCCTGTTCTGGGTGTACTATGTGGTGTGTCCTGCATGGTGTGTACTGTTCTGGGTGTACTATGCGGTGTGTCCTGCATGGTGTGTACTGTTCTGGGTGTACTATGCGGTGTGTCCTGAATGGTGTGTACTGTTCTGGGTGTACTATGTGGTGTGTCCTGCATGGTGTGTCCTGTTCTGGGTGTACTATGTGGTGTGTCCTGCATGGTGTGTACTGTTCTGGGTGTACTATGCGGTGTGTCCTGAATGGTGTGTACTGTTCTGGGTGTACTATGTGGTGTGTCCTGCATGGTGTGTACTGTTCTGGGTGTACTATGTGGTGTGTCCTGAATGGTGTGTACTGTTCTGGGTGTGCTATGTGGTGTGTCCTGCATGGTGTGTACTGTACTTTATGGAGCGTACAGTGTTGGGTCTACTGAACTGGGCATACATCATAGGGTTTACCGAGCGGGGCGTGGTGAGTCAGGTTTACTGCATTGCTCTCTCGGGTGAGGCTTGGGACTGTCTGGAGACCTGAAGTCTAACACTGGAGACATCAGGGACAGGAAGGTTCCCGTGTCTCTGGGTGGAGGTGGTGGTGTGCTTCAATATCACGTCATTACCGTCACACCTGTGATTTCTTTGCTTAGATCAGATTAAATATACTGAGAGCTAATAGTAATAACAATAATTAAAACAACAATAACAGATAGATAATCTCTGGATGTATTTTTAATGGTCAGCTGTGCTCCAGGTTGGAGAGTTGTTTTTCTCAGTAGATTACGACACACACTGACCGTGTAACACTCCATTAACACCAGCTGTACTGAGCGCAGCGAGGGAGAGACACAAGACGCTTACAAACCGGGCCATTTTCCTGAAGGGTGGAGCTCCACCCCACAGTACGTGACCCCTATGTGGGGGAAGGGCAACGGAACGGATGAGAAGAGTACACAGGGTGTCCCTGATTGGTTCGTTGTGCTGTCAGTCTGTGTAACTGCTGGTTTAGGGCCCACCCACTGCTGATTAGACCACGCCCACTGGTCTGCCGCTGTCTTTATCTGCTTCCTTACCGCCCTCTACTGTAAGCACGCAGGAAGTGACCGTTCAGGCTGCAAAACCAAAACATGCCGTGTCACTTCCAGGGCGTTACGTCATCTGTCCGACGGCTGTGTGAAAATCACCCTTCCTGACTGATGTGCTAACGGCGCTAACACACTAACCGGGCCACGGCAGGTTTCCTGTGACGACCGAGACCACAACTAGCTCGAGGTTCTTCATCGTTGTGCTTTTTTAAACTTCCTCTTTGGCCTCACCCTCCATAACGATGAGCTAGACTTCTCGTCTTTGGCCCGAGTGTACGCAAGGCTTTGCACATTCTGGGCTGAGGTCGGACCGGCAAAGGGGTGGGGCAGAGGAGGGTGGAGTGCCTGTGTCTGAGTGCGTGTGCAGGCTCTTCAGTCCATCTGGGACAGGACAGGAGGACGAAAGGTCACTTCCTGTCCCTCGCTGGAGGCGTCTCTTCGAGATCCCCTGAATAGTAAGAGCTTGGCGTTACAACATTGACACCAGCTCTTCCTGCATCTGTGATCCTGAGGGAGTCTGGGTCAAAGGTCAAGGGGTGGGGGGGAGGGGAGACCTCCTTCCTTAAAAAATAAACAACAACAACAACAACAACCACCAAAGGAAAAAAAGACAAAAAAAAAAAAAAAAGACAATAAACCCCCAAAAAAGTCTTTTCATCTGGGAAGAGGCGGTTTGTCTCCCTGCCTGCGGCGGGCCGTGATTGGTTAGTGTTGGCCTAGATGAGGAAACAAAAACAACAAAACTAACCAATAAAAATCTTTGTCCATGTTCTAGAGACCAGCCTGTCCAGGTCAGGAGGAGTTTCACTCTGGTCTCTCTCTCTCTCTCTCTCTCTCTCCCTCTCTCTCTCTCTCTCTCTCTGGTCAGTGTCCCCGCCGGTCATGTTCCCTGCTGTCCCACAGGTGTCTCTCCACTAGGGGGCAGAGTTTGACATGGAGTCAACAGAGTTGACGCTGGAAGACGGGGCTCAACAATGAGCAACGGTCTGCTGTGGAGAGAGAGAGAGAGAGAGAGATTACACTCGGGGGAGGGGGCGGGGTCACAGCGGGTGTGCAGTGCTGTGGGGGCGGGGCTGAGAGGTTGACCTGGTCTGGGGTTAACTATTGTGTTGTCGTGAACGCTCTTCGGTGGGGGATGAGGTGATCCTCACATGTCTCCTAAAGATCCTGTCCAGCAGGCGACGCCGTGGGGGCTCGGGCGGCTGGTTCCAGTCCAGGTCAGGGGGTCGCGACCCCTGAGGCCCAAACACGTTAAGGTCACTAAAGCATTCTGTCTCTATCATCTGTAGGAGAAGAAGACACATACAAAGAGAGTGAGAGAGTGTGTGTGTGAGAGTGTGAGAGAGTGTGTAAGTGAGAGAGTGAGAGTGTGAGTGAGAGAGTGTGTGAGTGAGGGAGTGAGAGAGTGTGTGTGTGAGTGAGAGAGTGTGTGAGTGAGAGTGTGAGAGAGTGTGTGTGTGTGAGAGAGAGTGTGTGTGAGTGAGAGAGTGTGTGAGTGAGTGAGACAGTGTGTGTGAGAGTGTGAGAGAGTGTGTGAGTGAGAGAGTGTGTGTGTGAGAGTGTGTGAGAGAGTGTGAGAGAGTGTGAGTGTGAGTGCGAGAGTGAGAGAGTGTGTGTGAGTGTGAGAGAGTGTGTGTGTGAGAGTGAGAGTGTGTGTGTGAGAGTGAGAGAGAGTGTGTGTGAGAGTGTGAGAGTGTGTGAGTGAGAGAGTGTGTGAGTGAGAGAGTGAGAGAGTGTGAGAGAGTGTGTGAGTGAGAGAGTGTGTGAGTGAGAGAGTGTGTGAGTGAGAGAGTGTGTGAGTGAGAGAGTGAGAGAGTGTGTGAGTGAGAGAGTGTGTGAGTGAGAGAATGAGAGAGTGTGTGAGTGAGAGAGTGAGTGAGTGAGAGAGTGAGAGAGTGTGTGAGTGAGAGAGTGAGAGAGTGAGAGAGTGTGTGAGTGAGAGAGTGAGAGAGTGTGTGAGTGAGAGAGTGTGTGAGTGAGAGAGTGAGAGAGTGAGAGAGTGTGAGAGTGAGAGAGTGTGTGAGTGAGAGAGTGAGAGTGTGTGAGTGAGAGTGTGTGAGTGAGAGAGTGTGTGAGTGAGAGAGTGTGTGAGTGAGAGTGTGTGAGTGAGAGAGTGAGAGAGTGTGTGAGTGAGAGAGTGAGAGAGTGTGTGAGTGAGAGAGTGTGTGAGTGAGAGTGTGTGAGTGAGAGAGTGTGTGAGTGAGAGTGTGTGAGTGAGAGAGTGAGAGAGTGTGTGAGTGAGAGAGTGTGAGTGTGTGAGTGAGAGAGTGAGAGAGTGTGTGAGTGAGAGAGTGTGTGAGTGAGAGAGTGTGTGAGTGAGAGACTGTGAGTGTGTGAGTGAGAGAGTGAGAGAGTGTGTGAGTGAGAGAGTGTGTGAGTGAGAGAGTGTGTGAGTGAGAGAGTGAGAGAGTGTGTGAGTGAGAGAGTGAGAGAGTGTGTGAGTGAGAGAGTGTGTGAGTGAGAGAGTGTGTGAGTGAGAGAGTGTGTGAGTGCGGGTACATTAAAAGTTAACGTGTTCTGCAGGCTGCAGTGGTAAAGAGTGGCTCTAAGAACTCCGGGTCAGTGGGCTCTCCACATTTCCTGCTCCAGTTCCCGCCCTTCCTGTGCGTGTCGTCCGTCTCGTGTTTTGGAAGTGCAGCTCACCTCGTTCTGCCATGGGATACACACGCTCCCGGTGGCGAACTTGGAGTAGAAATCACTGTCCGTTTGGTCCAGATTAACACCCTTAACAGTGGAGAATTGCTCAATATCCAAAACGTCTTTACAGTACACAGCCCGGGGCTGAGAGAGAGAGAGAGAGAGGGAGAGAGGGAGAGAGAGAGAGAGAGAGAGAGAGAGAGAGAGAGAGAGAGAGGGAGAGAGGGAGAGAGAGGGAGGGAAAGTTAGATATTAAGAAAGAGGAGAGATGATGACAACAGCAGCAGGTCTAAACTCCTCACATCAGGCACGAAGGAAGGTTCCAGAATGCCGGCCTCTAGTCTCTTGAAGTTGATGTTCTTGAAGAAGGCGTGAGCTTTGACCTCTGCAGCGCCCTGCGTCTGACAGCCCAGTCTCTGACAGCCCAGTCTCTGCTTGGGATCTTTGGCTAACAGCTGGAGATACACGCACACACACACAGGCCTATATAGTCATAGAAATCAGAGCTGGGACCAAAGGTGATGCCTCCAAAATCCAGACCTGACTAATCAAGCAACACTCCCAGTACATGGCTAATCACCCTTTTACTGTAAGTCACTTTTATCCAAAGCAACTTACAGTTCTGTCTGAACACAACTTGAGTAACTGAGGGTTAAGGGTTTTGCTCAGGGACCCAACAGTGGCAACCTGACAGTAGTAGGACTTGAACCAGCAACCTTCTGATTACTAGACCAGTACCTTCACCACTGAGACGCCACTGACCCCACTTATCCAACTCCTGTAACCACTCCTCTTATCCAACACTATGCAAAGGAAACCTCACTGATTGGACGTTTTTGCGGTTACATGGACTGATTAACACAGAAATGCAGATGCAGGCGTGACGTGTCTGAACTCAACAATCTGAATGAGGAAAAATAGCTGTTTGTTATACTTAAGATCCAAACGCACACCCAACCATGTATCCAAACACACATCACTTTAGTGTGTGTCTGTGTGGTGTGTGTGTACATGGTGTGTGTGCGCATGTGTGTGTCTGTGTGTACATGGGGTGTGTGTGAGTGTGTGTGTATGTGTGTGTGTGTGTGTGTGTGTGTGTGTGTGTGTGCGCGTATGTGTGTGTGTATGTGTATATGTGTGTGTGTGTGTGTGTGTGTGTACATGGTGTGTGTGTGTGTGTGTACATGGTGTGTGTGTGTGTGCGTATGTGTGTACATGGTGTGTGTGTGTGTATGTATGTGTATATGTGTGTGTACATGGTGTGTGTGTGTGCGTATGTGTGTGTATGTGTATATGTGTGTGTACATGGTGTGTGTGTGTGTGTGTGTGTGTGTACATGGTGTGTGTGTGTGTGTACATGGTGTGTGTGTGTGTGTACATGGTGTGTGTGCGTGTGTGTACATGGTGTGTGTGTGTGTGTGTGTGTGTGTGTGTACATGGTGTGTGTGTGTGTGTGTACATGGTGTGTGTGTGTGTGTGTGTGTGTACATGGTGTGTGTGTGTGTGTGTGTGTGTGTGTGTGTACATGGTGTGTGTGTGTACATGGTGTGTGTATGTGTGTGTGTGTGTGTGTGTGTACATGATGTGTGTGTATATGTGTGTGTGTGTGTGTGTGTACATGGTGTGTGTGTATATGTGTGTGTACATGGTGTGTGTGTGTATGTATGTGTGTGTGTGTGTGTGTGTGTGTGTGTGTATGTGTGTGTACATGGGGTGTGTGTGTGTGTACATGGGGTGTGTGTGTGTGTACATGGGGTGTGTGTGTATGTGCGTCTCACCATCCTACAGATGTTTTTGGTATCTTCCGTGAACTTGTCGCTGTATTCCTCCTCCTCCTCCTGAACGCGTTTCTCCACCTCCTCACGCTTCACTCGCTCCTTGCGGGCACGGAAGGGCGAGCGTCCGGCCGTCATCTCGTACACCAGGCAGCCCAACCCCCACCAGTCCGGGCTCATGCCGTAACGCTCGTTATTGATTACCTCCGGAGCTGTAAAGAAAAACAATCCAACAAACAGCTGTCAGAACTCCAGACACGCCTTCCAGCACCTCACAGGAGAAGCCCGAGCTAAAGGTCACGACCCCTCACACATCTCCCAGGAACGTGCGGCGGTGATGACACACCCATGTATCCCACAGTCCCTACGCGCCCTCTGATGGACTCTCCTTCAGGCACTTTGATGGCCAGCCCCAGGTCCGAGATGCGGATGTGGCCTGCACGGAAGAGTCCGGAAGAGGAGCATGAGCAAACCAGGGTTGATAAACAAACAAATAAATAAACAAACAAACAACATTTCTGTTACAGCATGACTGATACAGCACGACTGCTTACCGTTATCATCTAAGAGAATATTCTCTGGTTTTAAATCCCTGAAGAAAACACACACACACACACACACACACACACACACCAGACTGGGTTTAGTGAAGCAGTTGGCTATTGCAGGTTTGTGCAAGTGTGTGTTTGTGTGCACATGTACAAGTGTGTGTGTGTCCGTGTGTGTATACATTTGTGCGTGTCCATGTGTGTGTGTGTCCCCGTATATATATACACTTGTGTATATGTCTGAGTATGTATGTGGATGTGTGTGTGTCCATATGTGGCTGTGTGTGTGTCCGTATGTGGATGTGTGTGTGTGTGTGTATGTCTGTGTGTCTGTCTGTGTGTGTCTGTGTGTGCATGCGTGCATATATGTCTGTGTGTGCGTGCATATGTCTGTGTGTGTGTGTGTGTGTGCGCACGTGTGTGTGCGTGCGTGCGTATGTGTGTGTGTGCGCACGTGTGTGTGCGCGTGTGCGTGCATGCGTGTATGTGTGCGTGTATGTCTGTGTGTGCGCGCGCATGTGTGTGTGCTTGCGTGTATGTGTGTATGCGTACGTGCATATGTCTGTGTGTCTATGTATGTCTCTGTGTGTGTGTGTATGTGTGCGTGTGCGTATGTCTGTGTGTGTGCATATGTCTGTGTGTGTGCGCGTGTATGTCTGTGTGTGCGCGTGTATGCATGTCTGTGTGTGCGCGTGTATGCATGTCTGTGTGTGCGCGTGTATGCATGTCTGTGTGTGCGCGTGCGTGCGTGCGTATGCCTGTATGTCTGTGTGTGTGTGTGTGTGTGTGTGTGTATGTCTGTGTGTGTCTGTGTATATGTCTCTGTGTGTGTGTGCGCGTGCGTATGTCTGTGTGTGTGTGTGCGCGCGCGCGCGCACGTGTACGTGTGTGTGCATACGTATCTGTGTGGGCGTGCGCATGTGTATATCTGTGTGTGTGTCTGTGTATGTCTGTGTGTATGCATGTGTGTGCGCGCGCGTGTATGTGTGTGCGTACGTGTGTGTGCGTGCACGTGTATGTGTGTGCGTACGTGTGTGTGCGTGCGCGTGCGTATATCTGTGCGCGCCTGTATGCGCATACGCGTGTATATGTCTGTGTGTGTGTACGCGTGTATATGTCTGTGTGTGTGTGTAAGCGTGTATATGTCTGTGTGTGTGTGTGTGCAAGCGTGTATATGTCTGTGTGTGTGTGTGTGTGCAAGCGTGTATATGTCTGTGTGTGTGTTTGTATATGTCTGTGTGTATATATGTGTGTGTATATATGTCTATGTGTGCGTGCGTGCGTATGTCTGTGTGTGTCTGTGTATGTGTGTGTATATATGTCTGTGTGTGTGTGTGCGTGCGTGTGCGCATATCTGTGTGTGTGTGTGTGCGCGTGTATGTGTGTGTGCGCGTGCGTGTGTATATGTGTGTGTGTGTGTATATGTCTGTGTGTATATATGTCTGTGTGTGTATATGTCTGTGTGTGTATGTGCATGCGCATGTGTCTGTGCGCATGTGTCTGTGTGCGCGCGCGTGTATGTTTGTGTACGTGTGTGTGCGTGCGTGTGTGCGCGTATATCTGTGTGTGCGTGCATGTCTGTGTGTGTGTGTGTATGCGTGTATATGTCTGTGTGTGTGTGTGCACGCGTGTATATGTCTGTGTGTGTGTGTGTAAGCGTGTATATGTCTGTGTGTGTGTGTGTAAGCGTGTATATGTCTGTGTGTGTGCGCGCGTGTGTGCAAGCGTGTATATGTCTGTGTGTGTGCGCGCATGTGTGCAAGCGTGTATATGTCTGTGTGTGTGTTTGTATATGTCTGTGTGTGTGTGTATATATGTGTGTGTGTATATATGTCTATGTGTGTGTGTGTGTGTATGTGTGTGTGTGTGTGTGTGTGTGTGTGTGTGTGCGCGTGTGTATATGTCTGTGTGTGTGTGTGTGTGCTCTCACCTGTAAACGATGGACTCCCGGTGCAGGTGCTGAAGGCCGCAGCAGATCTCAGCGGCGTAGAACTGGACACGCTCCTTCTCGAAGCCTGGGGTGCCCATGTTGTAGATGTGGAACTTCAGGTCTCCCCCATTCATGATGGTGAGAACCAGACACAGAGCGTCTTTGGTTTCATACGCGTACGCCAAGCTGACCTGAGACAGGCGGGGAGACAGAGGCACCAGGGGTCAGACCGCAGTGTGGAGAGAGGGAGAGAGTTCACGGTGTTCATTTGCATAAGATGTTTGAGTTGATGTACTACCATCCAGACCCAACCCAACCTGGGGAGGACAGGACAGAATGAAATGTCTCAGTA
>NC_137516.1:1382500-1405000 GCF_041902795.1 Electrophorus electricus | reverse complement strand
CACCCGTAACTCTCAGTCACCCGTAACTCTCAGTCACCCGTAACTCTCAGTCAGAAAGCACTCCAGCAAACTGTTCAACTGTAAACATGTCCTCTCATGTCTTGTGTGCAGCCATCAAAAAGCATTCCTTGGCATTGCTTAGCATTCCTTGGCATTCCTTGTCCATTGACGAGTAAGAGATGGTAATTATGGGTGAGGGCATTCCCAGGGTGCACCCTTGCTTCACGTCTCAACCCAAACCCCCATCTGGCCTAGACCAGCAGACTGGTCCAGGTACGCTACAGGAAGCGCAGACAAGCTAGTGGACTGAACTGAGAAACACTGCTCTGGTGTGTGTGTGTGTGTGTGTGTGTGTGTGTGTGTGTGTGTGTGTGTGTGTGGGAAGCCTTCCAGAATACAGTGCTTCCACTCAAATTAAACGGCAGTACCCCATATGTTACATTAACCCGGATTAATATGAGCACATACTGTGGCACACACCGCAACCTAGTTTCATTTGCTGAGAACAACATAATGCTTCCACTCAAATTAAACGGCAGTACCCCATATGTTACATTAACCCGGATTAATATGAGCACATACTGTGGTACTTTAAAGGGTAGTACAAACCATTTCTGCTGTTGCCCCTCTCGGCTGGGCTGAGGGACCTGTGTGTGTGTGAGTGAGTGAGAGAGAGAGAACTGTGCTCTGGAGTAGTTGTCCAGACAGACACATGTCACAGTGTTATAAACCATTATGAGTAAGAGAACGTCAGCGTGTGTGAAGGGTGTGTGAGGGAGTGTGTGAAGGTTGTATGAAGCAGTGTGTGAGGCAGTGTGTGAGGGAGTGTGTGAAGGTTATATGAAGAAGTGTGTGAAAGTTGTATGAAGCAGTGTGTGAGGGAGTGTGTGAAGGTCGTGTGAGGGAGTGTGTGAACGTTGTATGAAGCAGTGTGTGAAGGAGTGTGTGAGTGTGTGAAGGTTGTGTGAGGGAGTGTGTGAGTGAGTGTGTGAAGGTTGAGTGAAGGAGTGTGTGAAGGTTGTGTGAGGGAGTGTGTGAGTGAGTGTGTGAAGGTTGAGTGAAGGAGTGTGTGAAGGTTGTGTGAGGGAGTGTGTGAGTGAGTGTGTGAAGGTTGAGTGAAGGAGTGTGTGAAGGTTGTGTGAGGGAGTGTGTGAAGGTTGTGTGAGGGAGTGTGTGAGTGAGTGTGTGAAGGTTGAGTGAAGGAGTGTGTGAAGGTTGTGTGAGGGAGTGTGTGAGTGAGTGTGTGAAGGTTGAGTGAAGGAGTGTGTGAAGGTTGTGTGAGGGAGTGTGTGAAGGTTGAGTGAAGGAGTGTGTGAAGGTTGTGTGAGGGAGTGTGTGAAGGTTGAGTGAAGGAGTGTGTGAAGGTTGTGTGAGGGAGTGTGTGAAGGTTGTGTGAGGGAGTGTGTGAGGGAGTGTGTGAAGGTCGTGTGAGGGAGTGTGTGAAGGTTGTGTGAGGGAGTGTGTGAAGGTTGTGTGAGGGAGTGTGTGAGTGAGTGTGTGAAGGTTGAGTGAAGGAGTGTGTGAAGGTTGTGTGAGGGAGTGTGTGAGTGAGTGTGTGAAGGTTGAGTGAAGGAGTGTGTGAAGGTTGTGTGAGGGAGTGTGTGAGTGAGTGTGTGAAGGTTGAGTGAAGGAGTGTGTGAAGGTTGTGTGAGGGAGTGTGTGAAGGTTGAGTGAAGGAGTGTGTGAAGGTTGTGTGAGGGAGTGTGTGAGTGAGTGTGTGAAGGTTGAGTGAAGGAGTGTGTGAAGGTTGTGTGAGGGAGTGTGTGAAGGTTGAGTGAAGGAGTGTGTGAAGGTTGTGTGAGGGAGTGTGTGAAGGTTGAGTGAAGGAGTGTGTGAAGGTTGTGTGAGGGACTGTGTGAAGGTTGTGTGAGGGACTGTGTGAAGGTTGTGTGAGGGAGTGTGTGAGGGAGTGTGTGAAGGTCGTGTGAGGGAGTGTGTGAAGGTTGTGTGAGGGAGTGTGTGAAGGTTGTGTGAGGGAGTGTGTGAGTGAGTGTGTGAAGGTTGAGTGAAGGAGTGTGTGAAGGTTGTGTGAGGGAGTGTGTGAGTGAGTGTGTGAAGGTTGAGTGAAGGAGTGTGTGAAGGTTGTGTGAGGGAGTGTGTGAGTGAGTGTGTGAAGGTTGAGTGAAGGAGTGTGTGAAGGTTGTGTGAGGGAGTGTGTGAAGGTTGAGTGAAGGAGTGTGTGAAGGTTGTGTGAGGGAGTGTGTGAGTGAGTGTGTGAAGGTTGAGTGAAGGAGTGTGTGAAGGTTGTGTGAGGGAGTGTGTGAGGGAGTGTGTGAAGGTCGTGTGAGGGAGTGTGTGAAGGTTGTATGAAGCAGTGTGTGAGGCAGTGTGTGAGGGAGTGTGTGAAGGTTATATGAAGAAGTGTGTGAAGGAGTGTGTGAGTGTGTGAAGGTTGTGTGAGGGAGTGTGTGAGGGAGTGTGTGAAGGGTGTGTGTGAAGGGTGTGTGTGAAGGGTGTGTGAGGGAGTGTGTGAGGCAGTGTGTGAGGGAGTGTGTGAGTGTGTGAAGGGTGTGTGAGGGAGTGTGTGAAGGGTGTGTGAGGGAGTGTGTGAGGCAGTGTGTGAGGGAGTGTGTGAGGCAGTGTGTGTTTACACTGGCTGGTGAGGGACTACGAATTACAGGATCTTAAGCCCCCATGGAAAAGCCCCAGTTGGGATTGAAGTGGGTCCAGCTACCCCTGCCCTCCCTTACTGCCCTTGGTAGCCTCAGGCACCTGGAGGTTAGATGGACACTGAACGAAACACCAGTGTGTCAGAGGTCACGACCCTAAATTAGTTTCACCTTCAAATCACGACCGAGTGAATGATTTATAAGCACAGCGAGTGTTTCGCAAAACACTGGCAAAACACTCGCGAGTGTTTTTCACATCTGTGTCCAGTGTCCTGGTCCGTGAGCGGCTCCACCCTGCGCTGAAGTCATGGCAGGTGACGGAGCTGTTTGTCAGCACCGTCACCGCAGCGGAGCTGACGAGCTCAGCCACGCGTCACACTGCTTCAACACAGGTGCCTGCTGCAGGCAGCTGATAAGACTGTGTGTGTGTGTGTGTGTGTGTGTGTGTGTGTGTGTGTGTGTGTGTGTGAGCCCCACCCCTGCATGGCGCAGACCAGTAGGAAGGAAGCGGCGCTCTCGTCACACACTTTACGACCGCAACGCAGAACCTCATAAAACAACACACACACACACAGACACACACACACACACACACACAGACACACAGACACACACACCGCAACCTAGTTTCATTTGCTGAGAACAACATAATGTGATGTGAAGTGTGTGTGTCTATGCTGTGTGTGAACACTTCTGAGTGATGTGGCGTGTGAACGTGAATGACATGTTGACAGTCAGATTGCAACAGCCGTCATCTCCATGTATGGTAGCATATTAGAGCAGACCCATGCCAGCTTGTCTCACACACACACACGCGTGCACACACCAGGACTGGATACGCGGGGATCGTCTCACACACACACACACACACACACACACACACACACACACACACGGCTCGGACTCGCTGTCGGGCAGGAAACCTGGCCGAAGGTCACTCTGACATGCATATACACACACACACACACACACACACACACACAAACACACAAACACACACACAAACCCATACATACACACGCGCACACACACATACAGGCGCACACACACACACAAACACACACGGACACACCCACACACACAAAGGCACCCATGTGCGTGCACGCACACACAAACCCACCCATGCATGTACACGCGCGCACACACATGCACACACACACGTGTAACCCATCATCCTCTCCCACACGCTCACGCTTGTAAGCTACAAGAGCCAGAAAACCACATCCTGTATTATAGACAAACGGCATACAGACACACACACGCACACACAGACACACACGCACACACAGACACACACCACTGAATCAGATTCAACCCAACATACCCTAATGTGTCATTATCGTTCACATCCCTGAATGACACCTCTCCTCTCACCAGAACCTGTGTGTGTGTGTGTGTGTGCGTGTGTGAGTGTGTGTGTGTGTGTGTGTGTGTGTGCGTGTGTGCGTGTGTGTGTGTGTTCATCTTAAATTGTCACTTTTCTATTTAAATCACAGATTCCTTTTATCAGGTGAGAATGACACACAACTGACCTTTATCAACCCTTTAATAATAGGAATATGAAATGCAATAATGCAATAAAAAACACATGCACGCACATGTACGCAAATGCACACAGTATGAATGGTTTATTTCTGTCCTGGTGAAGTAGTGTATTCTAAGGAAGCAGTCCACACTTTAAATAATGGCTATTTGTTTAGTTCTGGGAATCCATTTGCAACTTCCCCAGGGGTGGAGTGTGTGTGTGTGTGTGTGTGTGTGTGTGTGTGTGTGTGTGTGTGTTGTAAACTCAACAGCGTGCAGCGAAACTAAACACTGATGCTCAGGAAATACTGGTCACACAGCCATGCATGGCCCCTCCCACCAGCAGGACGACTGACAGGGTGTGGCTTGGTCGTGACAGACAGGCGTGAAGACAGAGAGACAGACAGATTGAAGCTAGTTTGGCTATAAACGTCTCATATATCCACAGCCTGCGTTTACTGTCTTACAGCTCTCCAGACACAGAGGTCACTGTGGTTTGAGGGCAGATCTCCACACACAGAAGCTGCATACGTAGCACTGACCTCCACAGAGATCCACAGCGACCTGGGTTAGGACCGGAGCAGACAGGTCACGCGTGTTTAGTTTACACGCCTGGAGGCCCAGAGATGACCCACCCACCTGGGCTCAGTGAAAACAAACCGGCTCCAAACATAGCGGTGTCTGCAGCGCACGTGCGTGTGTGTTTGAGAACCTTGCCGAGGCGTGACTGCACGAACACTGCCAGCAGTGAGAAGGAAACCGTCTGCTGTGAAGGTGCAGAGACCAACTGGGACAGGACAGGAGGGACTTTTGTTTTGGCGGGCCACTCTGACGTGGTTGCGGGTCTTTATTTTAACACTTCCTCTGAGCCATCAGATGTGAGACGTGAGCACAGGGGGAGCGGCTATAAAACAGCTCTATCACACCTAAAAGATTCAACAATAAAAGGAATGCTGACTATCTAGGAAACAGCATCTGTACACACACACACACACACACACACATCTGATAATTCCTGCTTGTGATCGCAGCTCAGCTGAGCGCATGTTTCAGACACCTAGATTTGGTTTTTCCTCTGAGGAGGCGGAGCTCCCAACCCCTAACGTTAGCCAGGCTCCTCCCCTCTGGCCTGCACACCCTTCTGTGTCTTCAAGAGCAGATGGGAACTTTAACGCGTAACTTTAACGTGTCCCAAATGCTCCCTGATGTACGCAGTGACTAGGACCTCAGAGACAGTTTAACCTCAGACACACACACACACACACACACACACACACACACACACACACACACACACACACACACACACACACACACACACGGTGCTGGATGTGGTTGCAACCACTGCAAACACATTCAGGCTACTGTGTGACCTCAAAGTAATTCCGCAGTGATGATGAAACAGCATCACTTACAACAGTGAGACTAACAAGGTTGTGTGTGTGTGTGTGTGAGAGTGTGTGTGAGGATATATGGACATACAGTACATTATACAGTCCATGTCAGATTTTCCACATTACCACACACACAGTTTTTCTCAGGGTGGAGTGTGTAGGGCTCGTCCACTACAGTCATTCAACTTCCTGTACGGTCAGACTTCCAGCTCACCTCTCAACTAACAAAACCCATGAGAAAACAAACACACACACACACGTGCACACACACATGCGCGCACACACACACACACACACACACACACACACACACACACACACACACACACACACACACACACACACACACACACACACACACACACACACATGAATTGTTATCCTGATGGGTCTCCCTCCTGGCATAGCGACATGGTCACTACACCTCACATCCACCAGTGAGAGAGAGAGAAAGCAGTGTTCTCTACGGGACCGGCACCAACGCTACGGGACCAGGACTGTTCGCGGGTGCTGATACTCAGACCAAAACACCAGACAAACATGAGCACACACACACACACACACACAAACATACACACACACATGCACACAGAGCACGGTTGTCGTGGAAACAGGGTTTCCTCTGCAAAATCTCAATTTCTTCTCCAATCGTACACCTCGACACCTCCTGTATGTGTCCACCTATTCTCCATCATCACTCTCTCCTCTCATCCTTCTCTCCTCCACATCCATCTCTCCCCCCCCCCGCTACTCTTACATTCCAGCACTGCGTTCCAGATGCACACTGGGATGTAAACAAATACCTGCAAACCAACACAGGCACTTCCTGAGATCAGCCTGAGATGAGCCTAATATGAGCCATCCCTTTTTGAGATGAGCCTAATATGACCTTGATATGAGCCTAATATGAGCCATCCCTTTCTGAGATGAGCCTAATATGAGCCTGCTATAAGCCATCCCTTCCTCAGATGAGCCTGAGACAAGCCTGAGATGAGCCATCCCTTCCTCAGATGAGCCTGAGACGAGCCATCCCTTTGTGAGCTGAGCGGAGCGTAAAACGCCGTGGCTCGGCCCAGAGCTCACACAGTGTGTGGTTGTGCTCCACGAACATCCTCTATCCCGCTGGGCTTTCTCCATACTGGCCTACGCATCCTCACTCAATAAAGATGTCACAGGGCTAACTCACGCTGTCCCTCATCAAGACAGATCATTGTGTCCTGGGTGACGAGGTCCACAGAGTGGCACATGTGTTGTGTACTGGAGAACAGTGTCTCCTCAGTCTCGCCCAGTTACACACAACAGAGTGAACAGGCCCAGGTTCACCCACGCCAGCAGCTCTGTCTCCCACACACACACACACACACACACACACACACACACACACAGAGCTGATCATTACCTCCTCTCAGAAGGCCTTTAAAAGGTTTACTGCCTTACATCACGCTACAACCCTCCAAGTGTGAGACAGAAGGACAGACAGACAGGCATTAAGACAAATAAACAAAGACGTCAAGACTCGTGCGGATGACATCACTCCCGTGTGTCATTACTGAGTCAACAAATGACTCGATCATGGACAGCCCAACAAAACAACAAAAACAAAACACACAGAAAGCAAGAAATCCAAGAAATTAAGTGATAATAACCCTGGTTTCTTGAACCCTATACACCATGGGACCCTATATGCCTATACACAGCTAACCAGTGGTTTTGAGATTAGTACACACACATATAACGTGTGTGTGTGTGTGTGTGTGTGTGTGTGTGTGTGTGTGTGTGTGTAAAAAATATATACCAGAATCTATGACAGCATCTCAAATGCAATCCAGTACTCACTCACACACAAGCAGGACTCGGGGTATTACACATACTTCAATAAAATCAGGAAACCTGAAAGGTCGCGATATGTAAAGGTAACCATACAATAATTAAAGAAGAAAACATCCTGTGTGAATGTGAACTACCCATCAGATCGTTCTACAGATCACCGATTCATTTTGCCTTGAGCTCAGGCAGCTGGACCAACATCCTGGGGAGGACTTTCAGTTTGTAAACGTGAACTATCCACCTCTGTGTACAAGACGGCTGTACCAAAACCCTGGGGAGGACTTTTACTTTGTAAACGTGAACTATCCACCTCTGTGTACAAGACGGCTGTACCAAAACCCTGGGGAGGACTTTTACTTTGTAAACGTGAACTATCCACCTCTGTGTACAAGACGGCTGTACCAAAACCCTGGGGAGGACTTTTACTTTGTAAACGTGAACTACCCACCTCTGTGTAAAAGCAGCGTTTTCTCTTGGCCATGTTGTTTGTCATCAGAACAGTGTAGCGCTACTGGCCCTGATCTAAGCTTGTCTCCTGCCTGCTACCTCTTCTAGCCGTGTGCTCATAAGAATTCCCGCCCCAGGCTTTTGAAGGTCACGGTAAAGGTCATGCTGGGTTCACCATTGTGTCACACTGCGTCCACTTCTACATCGAGCGAGGCCACCGAGTCTCCAGGTGTCACGCTCATGATGTAATCGGTGCGTTCAGTTGCAGAATGCATGCTATGACTGCCAGCATTCATGACCTGTTGGAACCTGCTGCGTGCTCTAATGAAACAGCTTTCACTGTGCGCGTGCGTGTGTGTGTGTGTGTGTGTGTGTGTGTGTTCACAACCACAGTTGCTCTGTTCCTCAGTTTGATAAGTACATGAAAACCAAATCACATGTAGAATTCTCGCAGCGTCTGGAGAAGACAAAAGATGCAACAGAATGGCTCCGTTCCCAGGCCTGGTGAGAACGTGGAAACACCATGCATTTAGGACTCTTACCTCTTGTCTTAGATGTTAGGAATTTTATGAATTGGAGCTTGGAGGAGCTGAGATTAGTTGATATTATCTGAGAGGAGCTGAGATGATCTGATATTATCTGAGAAGATCTGAGATATTTGATATTATCTGGGAGGATCTGAGATTATCTGAGATTATCGGGGAGGATCTGAGATTACCTGGGAGGATCTGAGATTATCTGAGATTATCTGGGAGGATCTGAGATTATCTGGGAGGATCTGGACTCTTGTCTCGTCCAGGTGATAGTGATGGCTTTTATCAAGCAGACTCGGAATAAAAGCGTGTTCATTCCTAACGAGCCCTGTCCGCACGTCTGGAGCAGCCAGACACAAACTTTGCTCCACTCATCTTCTTTAGTACAAAACCATTTCCCACAATTCTGCTGAACAAACGCAGACATCACGACTTCTTACCCCTGTCCTCGACCTGCTTGCTTCCACTGACCAAGCACCTCAGCCCAGGGCCTGCACGTGCAGAGCAGGACATGGAGATCCCACACCTGGAGATCCCACACCCGTTCTCTGAGCCGTCACTCTGGGATCTCCAGGCTCTACTACAGATAAAAGTCCTTTACATTTTTAACATTATTTCATTAATGTACCTGGGGTGTAAACAAGAAAGTGTAACATGTTAATAATGTCTGAACGTTGATTGGTTTCTAAATCACAGGTGAGAGCCTCTGAGACCATGTGGACATCTAAAGTGAACTTCCTAAAACTGAAGAGAATCACGGCGAACACGGCTGACTTCGCTAATATGTGGTCCCGGACCTTCGGCTAGGAAACGGAACGGAGTCGAATTCTTGCTCTCATTCCACCCAGATTTGTCAAATCATGATGTCCCAGTAAAAGCCAGAATCCTCCCCCCTCGTGCAACCACGGTGCTCCGCCACGGTGTGTGCCGGGACCATCCGACTGTTACCACCGTAACAGTGATGACGGCACTTACACGAGGGTCTGAATCCCCCCTCCGTCTCCACACGTCTGGATCTCCGCCTTCAGCATGTGCAACAGCGCATGCATTTAACACGTCACACACCGAGACAAGCTGAGCACAAACAGCACAAAATGGACAGCCATGTCAGACTTGTGGGGACCAGTCACACAGACCGGACAGCAGGACAGGACACGCTCTTCTCTGGAGGAGCGCCTCAACACCAGAGCTTTGACCTCCACAGCTCCTCACAAACGTTACTGATTTATACGCCTCCAACACAGCTGTGACTCAGCTCAGCTCCTGTGAGTTTGGAATGGGGGTATTAGAGTGGGGGGGGGGGGGGGCATTAACTGTGCAGTGCTGGGGAAAGACAGGAGCAACACAGGAGCACCAGGGAGATGTTTGCGGATGCTCCAGTGAGAATGTTTAGCGGTGTGACACAGGAGAGTCTCCCAAGGGTCAAAACATCTGGAGAAGGGTGCACACAGCACACGTTTCTCTGAGCACCGTGACTACAGCCTGCGCGTCACATCTCTGACTCCGCCCACCTTCTTCGGTGGTATATCTTCTGCACACCTGCCCCTTGGGTCTGGATTGAGCAACTCACTGCATCAGTGAGAACCGGGTCAGTGATGACAAGCCTAGAACACCAGAACGGAGCTCACAGCTGCAGCATTCCCATCGGAGCAGCCTTGTCCGGACGATCGGGCTGAACCGGACCCCAGAACATCAGAGCGAGCTCCATTTGTTACCGAGCCAAAACGCCCTTCACTTGGGCCAGAACCAGAAGGGAGTGTGTGTTCCAGTCTGGCACACAAGAAGCTCGCGGAGCTGGAAAATACGACTGCTGCACAGTGATGCAACTTTGGCAGTATTGCCAGAACCAGGCCAGAACCAGGCCAGAACCAGGCCAGAACCAGGCTATAGCAGAACTTGCCCAGAGTCCTCTCTTCTCTCCCAGCATGGGGTCAGTGACCTGCTCAACACACAGCAGCATTTCTCTCTTTCGCTCGCTCTCTCTCTCTCTTTCAGCTGTATTTGCATGGGTCCGGGTGATGTGTCTCTCTCTCTTTCGCTCTCTCTCTCTCCTGCCATTCTCTTTCTCTCCCCCCCTCGTCCTTTCCGTTCTCTCTCTCTCTCTCTCTCTCTCTCTCTCTCTCCTTGCTGCTCAGGGGGTGGAGAGAGAGAGAGAAAGTGCCTGTCGTCATGGGTTACGGCTTGTGCTCCACGCTGCCTGAATCGTCAGAGAGGGCTGGGGTCGGATTACACGCTAGCTCAGGAATTCATCCCCCTCCCCACACACACACGCACACGCACACACACACGCACACACACACGCACGCACACACGCACGCACACACGCACGCACACACGCACGCACACACGCACGCACACACGCACACACGCACACACACGCACGCGCGCACGCAGGAAGGCTCTTGTACTTCCACCAAATTTCCCTTAGCACATGGAGAAAAACGAGATGAAGAAATACACTCGGGGACGTTAGAGAGTAATACTGAAACACACACACACACACACACACGCCCAATATCACTACCGAAGAGTTGAGATCTAAATAATCCCAAAATTCCAAATATAAACAGGAAATCTGAAAGTCTCCAACGCTGCTGAAACCATTGTGCACATGTCACCATCTCCCACCTTGAGACATGTCCCACACCCGACACGTCCCGGTGCATGAGCGTGTGAAGGACGGCCTCACCAGACATAAACGTGTCGGAGCAGTGAGAGACGCACGTGGCCTGGAGCCACTGGTATGTGGCATGGTTTGACCAGTTAAAAAGGGAACAGAAAGGCTCATAGCAACAGGCTGATGCCAGCAGAACAGAAGTCCGACACCAAACAGCCCGCACCAGGGTTCCCCCACCACGTGCTGCTAGTACCACTCTCCTAAAGACCCAGAGATGTTCATTTATAGTTTCCAGCTCCATTTCCAATAAAAAATGAACATATAATAACACCTCCGTGAAATAAATAGCAAAAATATTCCAAAGTGATGTGAGTGATGGGGTTTTTCGCCTGTGCTTTGGGTAAGTAACTGATCCTGTGTCTTGTGTCTGGGTGTGACTCAAACACACTGCATACACACTAGGAACCCATCCATCAGAACCAGACAGACTGCACAACTGCATGGAATGTGAACAGATGTTGATCACGTGTACCTACAGAGTTATACATCAGTGATAGGTAAGATGTACGTGTGAGAGCTAAGGGGTGTGAACTCTTCACAGGTTTGTGACCCAATATGACTGATGACGAGCTGAAACAGCCAGACAACAAATCTCCCAGATCTCACGCATCCGGACCACACCTGCACCCTGGGCTGATGTCCGTATCACTCACAGGCCAAACCCGGGAGGGTTCTGTGCTCTGCGTCAGCGCAGGCCCGGCGGGTCTCCTGGTCCCTTCAGTTCTGTCCGATTTCCTTTACTCAGTTTCAGAGTTTGCTAAATGCTTCGCTGACGCCATTAAACATTTATTCATCCGGAGACGTTTCTCCGTCCTGGACACTCAGTGAATTTCAGCACTTTAAGAAATGAACTGCGCTCAATTCAAAAGATATCTTAGCAGATCCTTGTATAAATAATTCATACATCATAAGATTAGGATGAATTATGGATTGCAGGCGCACAGTCAGCTGCTAAATCCTGATGTTGAGTCTTCATGCCCAAACACACCCCAGGACAGGCAGTAATGGCGTCGCCGACAAGCCTTGTGTTTGCTTTGGGCCGGACGGGTCCTGGCGCAGCTCTCTAGTGATTTCGGAAGCACGGCTTCGGCCGTGTAAACAGACCGCGCAGCTTGTAAACTCACCCTTTCCTGTTATCTGCTGTGAGCTGGATATTTGGACCAGAGACGGCATGCCTGTTACCTCCACAGAGCAAAACCCAGGGCCATCAACAAACCAGGGAGGGGTAAACTTGTAAAGATTCATCGCTCATCTGCGAATTGATTAATAACACACACACACACAAACGCTCGCTCACTCAGCTGGGCTAAAGGCGTACACAAACCAATAAACAAACTCGCATTGTAAGCACCCCCCCACCCAGATCTTCTGCACGTGCACCGAGGATCATCACAAAGGCGGGCAAAACCTCACACACAGCAGCTCCACACACAACAGCCTGCTGCTTTTAACCACACACACACACACACACACACACACACACAAACTCAATGACGAACGCAAAAGCTGATAGAAAGAAAGTTTTAAAAGAGTAAAAAATAAAAGACAGGAAACAGACTGCTGATCAGAAGGAGGTGGGCAGGATGTTTAGCTGGGCAGGCGGAATCAAAGGCATTCCCATCCCATGCCATCCCATTCCGAGTCCAGATTCCTGCCATCCATCTTTTTATCCTGCCACAAGTCTTCATTTACCCTGATCAACAACAAAGATGATCAGTGAACATGGACAGTGAGTGTGAGTACTGAATCACAATGGAGACCACAGTGAGTGTGAGTACTGAATCGCACTTCAGACCCACAGGGAGTGTGAGTACTGAATCACAATGGAGACCACAGTGAGTGTGAGTACTGAATCACAATGGAGACCACAGGGGGTGTGAGTACTAAATCGCACTTCAGACCCACAGGGGTGTGAGTACTGAATCACAATGGAGACCACAGTGGGTGTGAGTACTGAATCACACTTCAGACCCACAGGGAGTGTGAGTACTGAATCGCACTTCAGACCCACAGGGAGTGTGAGTACTGAATTGCACTGGAGACCACAGTGGGTGTGAGTACTGAATCACAATGGAGACCACAGTGAGTGTGAGTACTGAATTGCACTGGCGACCACAGTGGGTGTGAGTACTGAATTGCACTGGAGACCCACAGGAGTGTGAGTACTGAATCACAATGGAGACCACAGTGAGTGTGAGTACTGAATTGCACTGGCGACCCACAGGGGTGTGAGTACTGAATCGCACTGGAGACCCACAGGGGTGTGAGTACTGAATCACAATGGAGACCACAGTGAGTGTGAGTACTGAATTGCACTGGCGACCCACAGGGGGTGTGAGTACTGAACCGCACTGCAGACCACAGGGTTAGCAGAACCTGTGCCTGATTGGTCCATTGACTCCATATTTTGCAATCTGACAATGACACAATTATGAATGACATAATTAAAGCTGATGACTGTGAAGACACGTCCTCCTGAGACAAAACTCAGAAGTGGGCGGTCCGCTTGCTAAACTTGGTGTTACACATGCCATTTCGGTTTCCGAGCACGAGTAGAACATTTCGTCGTCATCACGCATATCCCGTTTACACAGCCTAGTTTGACCAACCAGGAAGGCACAGAAGCTCCAGTCCGTAGGCCCTCGGCCGGCCAGTCAGGAAAAAAAAGAATCCCTGCCTCTCTGGGGAATCTGTTTCCCACGACTATAAATTATCTGCCCTCAACATAAGGCACCAAATTCTTACTCACACTGAGCTGAAATAAAACCCTGTAACGGGTACAAGTACCGAACTCTCTTGCATTTAAATCATCTCAAACGACTAATCAGACTAGAAACGAAATTTCATTTTAAGATACGTGCAATTCCGTCCACAGTGAAGTTAACGCATACATCACATAAACGTACCGGCGTGTTACTGAAACGAGTCGTTTGATATTTCCCGACCCGGTACGTCCTCCCGGTAATCTGCTCCAACGCCGCGCTACACCGAGGGCCTTACGGGAGACGTCACTCCGTTACAGCGGGGGCCGTGCACCCCTTTTACACTTCGCACGCGGTTAAAACGATGCTCCGCGAGTCCGGTCTCCCCGTTAACACACAGAACCGGACCGGTCGCGTGACAAGGCCGTGGGTCCCAGCAGCAGGACAGGAAGTAACGGTTCACTGAGGCTGCAGCGGTAGATACCGACGCTACATAACGTTGTCTGTCTCGTGTGTGCAGGGTTCACGCGATGTCCAAAACGACGTGTGAAGCGCGTGAAGGACCGGTAAGCGCCGGGGTATGCGGCTGTCACAGCGTGGCCTTTTCTTTACACGCAGCTCACGACAAACCGTCCCCCGGTCATGAACGCATCACACGAGGACGAAGCCATAGCTGTCTCAACACGGGGCGTTCGCGTCCGTGCCAAACGCGTGCGGCACGGGCCACCTCCGTTATCCGTGTGAACCGCGTTAAACGGATGCGGGAGGCTGATGTCTGCCGGGATTAGGGGTCAAAGCCCAGCGCGTCTGAACTGGCGGAGGTTATAACGGGTCCGCCGGCCTGCTGAAACCGACCGCAGCGATTACCATTCAGGAACCGCGCGAGCCCCATCGTGAACGAGCGACAAAGCCCCAGCAGCACACGGCATCTGTTCAACGGTCCGACAAGGAAGATTACATCATCAGCACGGGCGCACGGGCACCGAGCTCTGGCTTCTCGGTGCCGTGAAATGTCAATGCGGACGGTACGCGCGCGGTTCCCAAATTCACAAGAATATCCCCCAATGATAGTGGAAACTTACCCTCTCGCGCTTTCAGGAGCACCGTGTTGGCAACGATGTTCTCCAGCTCCATCAAAATCCCCCGCGAGAGCGCTGTACAAGCCGAAGAAGGGCACGCAGCTCCTCGCTCCTCCCCGCCGATCCGCTGTTTTCCCCCGTTTGCAAGATGACCGATCAAAGCCCGAACATGTTACACGGGCGACACGCGCACGCATCTGCCGTAGCCGGAGCCGCTGGGGTGCACGCACGTCTCGGGCACACGTAGGGGTAACATCGCCGACCGTAAAAAACGTTCCCGTGCGCCCGATTCAGCAGCGAGTCCCATTCAAACCGAGTATGCTATAGAATCGCGCGCAGGGGGGGTGGCGGTGGTGGTGGGGGATCCGCGCGCCGGAGAGCAGGCCGCGATGCACATCCGCTGGTGATGCACAGCAGAAAGAAGATGAGGAAGCCCTGGCCAGGTTCGCTCGCGAGCTCCCCGCGCTGCAGGCTGTCACTGAGAGCGTGCTCGCTCTCTCCGCGCCCGGTCACACTAGGGTTGGGTTTCTGCTTTCAGTTGTAGCTTTTGGCCGAGTCCCCGGCGGCATGCCCCGTGCCTCCGGTAGGGCTTTCGGTACGCCGAAGCGCGGTGTCGCACGCAGAGCTAAAACGCGAAAGGAAAACTAAAGCGCCAGATGTGGCACGCGGGCCTGAACGGGCGCCCAGAAGAAGGAAATGAAGAGCATCTCGGTGTGTTTCGCGGTTGCCATGTTCTTGGCAGTCCGTGCTGTCCGGGCGTAGGAAGGGGCGTGCTCTGGAGCTCTGACGCACGGGCCTCGAGGAGCGAACGTGCACGACTATCAAAGGATATTTGATAGCGGTGCATTCGTACCTCTCTCGCGCTCGTCCGCTAGGGCGACGCAGTCTCCGTTTTACCGCCTCTGCGTGTCGACTGGGAGCCACTGGAGCACGAGCCCAGCGGAGCAGACTGGTGTCGGAGCGGGAGAGGGTGCCGCTCCTTACCCACGCGCTACACAGGGCGAGCGTGCTTCGGGAGGAAGAAACGGTTCGCGTGGAGTTGTGTTCCTACCCGGGACCAAAACCCAAACAGCGCGCGGTTTCCGTGTTTTCAACCGTGACACCTACACGCATCAGTCCGAAAATCGTGCGCTCGTGTACGGTGTCATAACCGGCAAGCACGCGCGTGCTATATCCCAATAGTGAGAAAACTGCCGGTTCTCCCCCACGACTCAGCGCGAGACAACGTTTGGTGTGCTTTTGAGGGTGCGCGACCAGAAACGCGCGTGCTCTTTTAACTAAATAGATTCCGGTTCACTTAAAACACCTCACGCACACATCCGTTACTGAAACACCTTTCAGGAAACGAGCCTTTTTATTTTTTATCTCGTGCACTGAAACTGGTGCAGTGACGTGCTTACTGTCCGTGACAGCGGCCCCCGTCACTCACTCACGCACACACAAAGGTGCACGCAGACCCGGTGAAGACCGAGCCTTATCACGCGCTCACCAGTGTTTTGTAGAATATATTGTGCAAAACTGAGCTTGCTCGCTGACAAACTTGTGGCTCATACAAACCATTCACTCTTAGCGTATAGCACGAGACTAACCTCGAGGTTGAAATACACTCATCAGACACTTTACTAGAAACGTCACGTCAACAGTGGGGAATTTCTGAGCACAGGACTGTTTAAAACATGTGAAACATGGAGCAGCTCAAGACCCACAACCCGGTCAGTGTTCATGTACTGAAACCTATCCATCACCCTCAAGTCTGGCGGCCCTGGTCCGACAGAACCTGCCCCGGCCCGAACGGGTGGAGCTGGCCGACAGACAGGACAGCCTGCGCTCGTCTACTTACAAAACTCACAACGTCGGTGCAGCTAATAAAGTGGACAGCGAGTAGAGGTGACAACGTATACGCAGAATCTGTACAAATGTAAACAACTCAAGACAGCGAAATATTAGTTTGCGTTCTTTGGGCTACTGGAGATAAGTGTAAATTCTTCTAAGCCCTGGCGAAGCAGGAAATGCAACGTGCTACCAAAAAGGTTTTGTTTTTGAGTGACAGCTCATGAAGCTTTGAAGGTGTAATAGCTGAAATATGACACATAAGAGGGGAACTTATTTTTGTTTTGTTTTTGTGTTTTGTCAGTGCTTGATAAAGGTTTTGGGGAAATCTCACACTTAGATTTGGCGGCACCCAATGGTACAGGAAGGAATTATGAAACCTCTCAGTCATGCAGTGCTCATCAACTGGCCTTAAACAGCAGCACGCAATAGATGTTTGCGTAAAATATCTTTATCCAAACATCTCACAGCACAAGTATGCTGAAAGAAAACTTTAGAATAGCCACCCGTTTCTGACATGTGCATGATTGTGATGACGCGAGTCATCATTTTTACTTACTGTTTGTAAAGCAGAAGTGTTAAGTGTAAGCGTGGGTTTCACTCTGGCATCCTACACTGAGCCCTCCCCTAAATAGTCTCTGGGCAAGTCAACAGTCGCAAAAAACTAGCCAACGTTTCTTTAAAAGTCTTGGTAATTTATGCACAAGCAGCTAGGCATAACAGAACACACACACACACACACACACACGGGAAAGTGTCACAGATACACAAACTTATTACGTCTGAAAGAACATTTAATTGGTCTGTCAAAAATAAAATGTTTAACAAAAAGCTAAGGCTGTGTCCTAAGGACAACTAAGCAACTAAGGCCAAGACATCTGATCATTACAAAATAGGTTTAATAGAACAAAAATATTTTCAGTGCTGTATAATGTAATTGTTCATGCAGCATACCAACATAAAAGCCACCATAACATATGGAGAACACAAACACAGAAAGGCAGGAGGATGAGCGTTTCTGTTTGGTCCATCATCCTTTCCTGTATGGAGTCAGCCATAAACAAAAGTAAAAGATGGCAGGCAGTCATCATGTCGTGCGTGATCTACATAAACCGCTAAAACAAACAAACCAGCCACGATCACACTCTTCTCTGCGATGCTACATCAGAAAGGTCAGATTTGTGTAAAATTTAAATATACCATCACTTCACCTCAAACATAAACATGGGCTAAAACTGAAAAGGGTTGGGGGGAAATGTCAAAGTGAGCCATGTTTCAGAAGTCATCCAGCGTGTCAGCTTTAGGCATGGACAAGCCACGTTCCTTCACTGCCTGGAGCTTCAGCCTCTCTGACTCCAGCTTGGCCTGCTGCTCCATGCGCTGCTCCTCCAGAATCTCCTCGATGGAAACTTTCTGCAGGATCTGGTCACACTCTTTATCGAGGTCCTAGAAAACACCAACGGTTCACAAGGACTGCAGCCTGAGCCAAGGTCAAACTGAACTACACCTGAGCTTCACTTTAGCGTGCGTCATCTTATTCACAAGCCGACTACAAACGTCTGATTTTTGCGTTGACCTTTCGTGAGTGCGAGCCACATGGCTGTACTTACTACTTCTCCAAGCAGGACAACATTTTCTCCTCTAACGACGAATATCCCTCGTGGTATGTCTCCGAATTTTTTGCCGACATGGATACGCTCCACCGTTTGATGTAAAACTAAATTGGCTGCAAAACAAAAACAGATTAATTTGTCAAACCAGTACACAGGCTGTAATTCTATTCTCAGGTACTGAGTGCAGTCACAACACCTTTAAACAGAAAAGCATAAATAAAAAACATAATGAAATATAACCGTGCCAGGCTTACGTACCAAACTGATCTATGCTCCTTAGGATTCCAATTAACGTTCTCCCATCTCTGAGCAGAACAAGGTGTTTTTCTGAAAGATGAAACAACTAATCATCTCCATTACATTCTCTCTGTCTTTTTTTTTTGTTGGTAAATTCAGGTGGCTATTCTAGGGCAACCTGAAACAACAGGAACAACTTGGAACATGCTGCAAACAGGACACCCGTGGTATCTATATACCGTTGAACAGCGTGTTGCATTAGTGCAGTAGTTACAGGAGTGTGTGTTACAGCAGAAGGAAGACACCACAGCGGGACTTTTATGTGCGTTTAGATCAGCATCGCTCCCAAACAACGCCGACATGTCTTTGCTTCTGTCTGTGTGGACGCCAACTCCGCACAAAATAAAACTCACTCGAGGGGCCAACTTACTGTCAATGTCCTCGATGAGGCTGGCGGTCCCCGGCATGTAATTCATTTTGATGTCATTTGGGTGTATTTTTGGCGTAAAGCTTCAAGCCATGAACCATTTGAAATATGTATTCTTACTCCGCAGGAAGTCGCGTCGTTAGAAGTGCTTCCGGTTGAATTGACCCTTTAAAGTCTCGAGTCAGGCGACTGGCTCGCGCATGCGCACACGCTGTTGGTCGTTGTGACTTGTCCGGAATCCTCGAAACGGCACCATGCTTTACAAAATAAAAGTCCCCTACTAACACTATTTAAACTGTTAAGAACGTTGCGGTCTGCCAGACAAGCGTTACCCTGTGCTCATCTGTTATTGGCCGTTTGGTTTATCCTGTGCTCGTTTGTGATTAGCTGCTTAGTTTATCCTCTACTCATTTGTGACTGGCTGTTTGGTTTCTCCTGAGCTCGTCTGTGATTGGCTGCTTGGTTTCCCTTGTGCTCGTCTGTGATTGGCTGCCTGGTTTCTCCTGAGCTCGTCTGTGATTGGCTGCTTGGTTTCCCTTGTGCTCGTCTGTGATTGGCTGCCTGGTTTCTCCTGTGCTCGTCTGTGATTGGCTGCTTGGTTTCTCCGTCTGTGGTCAGTTTGACAGTAGTACTTATGTCTGAGTGTTAAAGTCAAATTGGGAAACTCTTTTATTAACGTACGCAGAAGAACAAAAACGATTTCATGTAAATGTGAGTCGTTAAAATATTGTTGTAAAGGAACTCTTTCGCCCTCCAGGTTGCAGTTTGTTAGCGGAGCTGGCGTGTCACTCAGAGCGGCTGAGTGAGGGCGGTTAGCCCCGGATGGCATACGGTTCAGCGGGCGACGACAGGAGCGGTGCTGCGTGGCTTATGCAGCAGCAGATGCAGCCCGACCATAAATCACCCTGGGCGTCCAGCTACAGCGCGGAAAACAATACCTGGAACAACGCGATGGTAAGTCCGCGGAATCCGAGTAGCTAGCTAAGATAGCTAAGCTAGCGGGCTAACTGATGTGTGGAAGGAGTCGATTATTCGGCGTTAGCTGGGCTAGTAGCTACTTTCTATCCGGACGAGCCGGATTTCTTAACCTAGATAACTGTAGATACCGTCGCACCAATAAGCCAGCTGCTAAGCTATCTAGGCCCAGCTGGCTAGCCGCATCTTCAATCAAAGTTAGACGCGGTAATGCTGCCGATAGCTGGGTGGCTAAGCTAAGCTAAATTAAGCTAAGCTACCTGAGGTGAATAATAGAACATGCAAACTCTTCGCGCGCACGGGCTGGCCGTTGTGACGGTTTCCCTCGAGCTCTGCTCGTAGCGGTTACACCTCCCTCCTTTTATTCATAACAGACCTGACGCCTGAATGTGTAGACTGCTGATAGTGTGATCTTAGGCTTCACAGGTCCTGAGCTAGGAGCTGCGGCCGCTAGCGGGGAGAGCCGTGTTAGCGGTGACTTTGACGGTGTCGTTGGTGCTGCACTAGCATAGCTAGCAGTAACTGCCGCCTTATAACTTTTTAGAGTTTCCTTCAAGCATCAAAACAGTGTTGTTAAAGTTTTTCCCCCCCTCAAGTACCGAAGCAGGTGTGGGATTTCCAAATGTGCCCTCTTATTTGTAGGAGTCAACTCCTTACTCTGGCTACCCGGGCTATTGGTACTCCCACGCGCATACGGCCGGACCCTACGGTAACGCGTACGCGCCTGCAACGGAGGTCAACGGGCACGCGCCCTACAATCCCCAGGTATCGTGCCGCCACGCGCCTCCTTACGTGCCGTCTCAGTAAGTAAAACGCATGAAAAAGCACGCGTCGCTGTGTCCGTCTCCAGGCTATGTCGGGCTATCCCAATGGGGTGTACAGTCCGGGGCAGTACACGGCCAGCGTGCTGCACCCCTCCAGCCCTTTCTACTGTGGCGATCAGCTGTCTCCAAGGCAACCTCAGTATCAGGGATGCCCCGACCGGAGCCCCGCGACTGCTGCTCAGCCTCACTACCCTGGGGTAGGTGTCCGACCAGAAGTGATATCAGAAAGTGCTTTTAGCAGGTGCCACATGGCCTGGTGGAGGTTTAGGCTGTAAGACAGGAGGTGAAATGTTTACTTGGTGCTTTTACATTTTTTTTTTTTGGTTTTTGTTGGTTGGTTGATGAAGCCAAAACAATGCACAAAAACAACACTGGCAGGGCAGGGTGAACTATCCTAACCCCCAGCAAACACAACTGAACCCAGACAGACACAGTTCTTCCCCAACATCCTCCGTATATATAACTGAGGTGTTGTGATTTAAAGTGGTAAGATGTTCCTGAGAGGTTGTCAGATCTCAGCTGTGTGCCTTGTTAATACCATCCAGGACTGCAGCATATGGGCCTGATCTGCTTGGGTGTGTGAAGGTATGAACACACCCTGATCCCAACACCGTCTCTGTCGTTCTTCCTCCAGGCTCCTGGTTATCCCACTGCCTCTTACCCGCACTATGGAGAGGGGTGTGCCCCTAACCCACCCTACCCCGCCCAGCCAACGATGCACTCCCGCCCCCAGCCTGAAGCCTGGGCCCACTCTGGAGGGTACAACCCCGCCCCGCCCCAGCAGCAGTGGCCGCCTGGCACCCCTCCACCACCCCACGGGCCCTACACCAACCACGTGAGGCCTGCACACCCTCCACCCTGGAGAGGGCCTGCACCACCGCCCTACGAACACAAGGTATCTGCCGCTCCCCACTCTGTTCTGGCGCACATGCACACTCACTCACACACTCACTCACTCACAGGTAAAACTTGGAGAACAGTTTAGAGTAAGCACATTCCAGGTGACCTTGAGTGACCCTCTGTTACTCTGTAATGCTATTTGTATAACGAAGCTCGTTACAAATAAATTGACTGACTTTGAATTTTTTGTTTATAAATATAAATTGACTGACAACAGCTGTTTATTTTTAATATATAAAAACAAACAAACACACACACACACACACACACACACACACACACACACACACACACACATATATATATATATATATATATATATATATATATATATATATATATATATATATATATATATATATATATATATATATATATATATATATACACACACACACATACATACATACATATATAGCTGTAAAAAAAAATAAGAGAGGACTACAAAGTTATCAATTTCTCTAGTTTTACAAGTGATGGGTCTGTGTTTGGCCTGGCTGAGCAGTTTTGTGTTATTCTATACTTGCAACATTTCTTCCAAATTCCAGATAAAAATATTGTATTTTAGAGTATGTTTTTTATGAAAATGACTATTGGTCAAAATAACAAAACGGTTACAGAAATTTCTGACCACAAGTAATGCAAAGAAAACAAGCTCATATTCATTTATAAACAACACAGTACTAATATTTCAATTTAGAATGAGTCAACAAATCAGTATTTGTTGGAATAACCCTGATTTGTAATCACAACTTTCATGCATCTTGGCATGCTTTCCACCAGTCTTTCACATTGCTGTTGGGTAACTTTATGCTGCTCCTGGCATAGAAATTCCAGGAGCTCTGCTTTGTTTGATGGCTTGTGACCATCCATCTTACTCTTGATCACATTCCAGAGTTTTT
>NC_137516.1:1337500-1377500 GCF_041902795.1 Electrophorus electricus | reverse complement strand
CCTGAAGCACTTTAATCTGTGTGCAGTGTTCCTGTGCTCAGTGTAGGCCAGCTGGATTATCTGGAATATCTGGTTTATCTGGACTAATGGACACATGGAAATGTTGATAATCCCCAATTTCAGATCAGCCCAGCTGTGCCTAATGCTACGTGCTTTTTATCGTTCCAGACAGCCAGTTTAATTTCAGTCCTGATGTCTAACGGGCTTCGGTCACCCCGCCCTGCTCCTGCTCGCTCTCCTGGACCTCAGTGCTATGGTCCTGAGGTGGCCAGTACCTCCTGAGAGTTTGCACAATGTTGATTTTGTGGTCATTTGCCCGATGTCTCTGTCACGTGGTGTCCCGGCCATTGACTGGACTTTTTTATTTTTTTGTGTGCTGAATCTCAAATTGGGCATTTTTGCAAGTCCTTCCCATTTTCCAGAGTCAGTGTGTGGAGTGAGAGGAGCTCTCTTACAGAGTTCTCTGGCTGAATGCTGACGGGCTGCTGTCGTCTGCTCTTCATTTATCCTTTTCTCCATCTTATGCTTCCACACTCGGCACGTTTTAGTATTCAAAGAGAACGCGCTTCTCGATTCAGCAATATCCACGGGCCTTTTGATGAGGGTTTACAGAGACTTTGAGGTTTTGTTTCTGATAGTTTTGGTTTAATTGTCTTTGGTAACCCTCTTGTTTTAGTGTGAACTCCATGAAGCCAGGGTCCCGTCTCCTGTAGGTCTCAAGTTGGTGTTTACACATTCGACATTTTTTAAATGACTATAATAGTAGATGGTGAAATCAGATGAGATTGAGCATGGACAGGGAAGACTGATCATCCTTGTAACTTCTTAAAAAGTAAAAAATACCAGTTAATACCACTATATTTAATACTTTGCACCAAAGTCACGTTCATCCTGGACCATTCAACAGGTCTTCCTCCAGTCACAAGGATGTTTTCTAAATGTTAGAGTGCCATATTCTCGGCAGGTGCTTCTCATATCCGGTTAAATAATATACTCTAGTAACAAATTGAAGGTCTCAAAATTCTTGACTTCTGCATGTAATTAAGTCTCATTTGTTTGTGTGTGTGTATGTGTGTGTGTGTGCGCGCACGCGCGTGTTCTTTTTCTGTTTCTCTGTAATTCTGTAAAATCTCATTATATAAACCAGAAATTGTATAATAGATGAAGCTTTACACAACAGAGTATATTTGTATAACTTGTATATAGAGAACACATGAAATTCTAAATAGGACCAAAACCTGCTTGCTGAGGTCTCCGATGTAATGCATGTTTTTGAACACAAGAGGGGGCTGCTATCCCTAACTGTCTAGGACTGCGTAAGGTCTAATGATAGGTTACTCACAATAAAAATGTAAGACCTTGAAATGATGATGGTTGTTGGCTTACTTTTGGTTCTAAACCAGTTAGGGACCCCTGACCCTGCTGGTCCGTAATCCAGCCCAGTCTCTAGGCAGATTAAGCAGATTTTTGGGATCTCTGGGTCTTTTTAAAGACTCCTTTCCAGACCTGGGCTTCGTCTTTTGCAGTGGCAATGGTGAAACGTCACCGTTAGTAGTTATTTTTAGTCTAAGATAAGGTTTGATCTGACTCTGACAAACTGGCCCTAAGTGGAACTGTGCGCTTACCCACCACATTCATCACCGTCTTTACTGGGTTTACAGGGCCACGCATGCTGTCTGACCAGTGCGCCACCCACGGTCGGAACCATGCAGGGTTGCAGCACAGCTCCGCCTTGGCTGGTGCCATCTGGGATCAGAAGTGGCATCCACAATGCTGGTCAAAAAAAGACTGAGGTCAAATATCAGATAGCAGGTTTGTTCCAACAAGCAGCCAGTGGCAGGTGACAGTAAATATGAAACACATTCTTTCTTCTGTGTTTCCGTACAACTGTGGTAAATGTGTGTTACTTTAGTGGAAATTGTGTGTTGCATTGCATATGATCTGAGTTGAATGTGTTGAACAGGTGGCAGTGACATGCAGACAACACATGGAGCCCTGTTACTGCACCCCTCTGCTGGACTGCCCCAAAGCCCTCAGACAAGAACAGTACAAATGCATAGCTTTGAAATCCACGGCCCTCTTCAGTGCAGCAAAGGTAGAGTGACACTCCGGGGCTTCTGAAGTTAAGGCGCCTATGTCAGCTTCTCCGATTTCAAAGCAAAAGTGCAGCATTCCTTTCCTGTAAAACGGATCCAAAATGTCTTACAAGACTAGATACTCTGAATGGCGAACAGACTCACACTCGTTAAAACCGGAGATTGATTTTAGCTCACCAGCTATGGCGGTACTGGAAGTTGAACGCCTGCTCTTCTCAGGGAGAGCAATCAATAGTCATGCTGATGAGGTTTGGCCAAGACTTTATATCGGAGACATGTAAGTGAGAACAGTCCTGTTTATATAGGAGACGTGTAAGTGAGAACAGTCCTGTTTATATAGGAGACGTGTAAGTGAGAACAGTCCTGTTTATATATAACTTATATACACTTTTTAAATTTCAATAAATTTTTTATTTATTGACCTGGATATGCGTTGATATGCATTGACCACTTTTAAGTGACCATGGATAGTTCAGACTCAGAAAATCTAACCTCCGCACAAGCCCCTTAGATGTGCTAAATGTGTCAAGAGACAATTGATTGATTAATTAATTGAACCAACTGTGTGATACAAAATAATGACGGGGCATTCTGAATGGGCTACGTCTCTAAAAACACAAGTTTCACAGAAAGGACTTAAATAGTGTGTGTGTGTGTGATGGTTTACAGGGACATAGCTGAGAACCGCGCGGAACTTCGCCGCCATAACTTCACTCACATCCTGAACTGTGCGCACAGCTCCAGACGAGGCGCTGAGTACTACAACGGCATGGGCATCACGTACCTGGGCATTGAGGCGCACGACTCCCCCGCCTATGACATGAGCGCCAACTTCAGCACTGCAGCGGCATTCATCCATAATGCGTTAAGAGGAGGAGGTAGGAAAGCGAAACTGCTCTGTTTGTTTGTTTTTTAAACAGCATTTGCCTGTAGATGCGCACGAGACACACCGACACGCACTCGGGTGATCTTTTTCGATTGCAGGTAAGATTCTCGTGCACTGTCACGTGGGCGTGAGCCGCTCTGCCACAGTAGTGCTCGCGTACCTGATGCTGAAACACGGCATGAACCTCGTGCAGGCGGTCAGCACCGTGAAAGAGGGACGCGGCATCATCCCCAACCGAGGCTTCCTGCGGCAGCTTGTTGACCTGCAGGTTCAACTCTACGGCTGCAGGACCTGAACGTCTGCACCTGCTGCACCATAGCAGGGTCTGGTGAAGTTAAGGTGGCTTTAAATTTAGGAATTATTTGTTTATGCTTTGTTTGTATTTTTTTTTTCTCATTAATAATTCTCTAAAGGATAAAATTTGAGAATCGTAGACTTTAGCACTAATATTTCTTATTTACACAGTATTTAATATGGAATAAATAACAACACCTTATACAGTCATGTCTTATACAGGTGTTCATTTTTTTTTGGAGTGTTGCTTCCAGAACAGTACTGTGCCGGTTGATCAGTTATTTACCTTGGTTTTCTTTTTGAATTGATACATGTAACTATGCAGTGGGATTAGATTCAATATCTTTGAAAGTGTCTTTGCTTCACAGACAGTGATGAGTTTACATATTGTATATTTGTGATATTTCAGCGGTTCTTTCCCCTGCAGGGAACAAGAACAGATCTGTAAGAGCTCTGTTTATTTAAAAAGCATCACGTGATTATATCACATGATATTGGCATCAGTGTTGAATAACACTGAATGAAAGAAAGTTAACAGAGCTAATTAAATAGTTAGGCGGATAAATTTAAATGATGCCACTTTTATTTGATGATCATACTGACACAACTCGTACCCTTTGTAGTAGGCATGCAGAGACTGTTTTAGTATTATGTTGTTCATTTATTTTTGTTTTATGTGTTATTAATTTATTTTAGTATTATGTTGTTCATTTATTTTAGCATTGTTACCTGTTATTATTCAGTCATCTGGATGATCCCAGACATTGATGCTTTTGTGGTAAATCTTATAGCTCTAATTTTAATGGCTACATTTTACATAGTAGGTACATTCTGAGGAATTGTCATTTTTATTTTATTTTATTTTTTTACATTATATTGAAATAAATCAGCCCCCTGTGAAACAAAAAAAGCAGTATTTATGTACTTTATCATTTTTGTGTGTATAGGCTAAATATAGCCTAAAGATGCGTTGTGTGCCTGCTGGCTTGTACGCTGGTTGTGCGCTATTGTTGGTTACTCTAAATAAAGAAAAAGAAGCCATGGCGCTCTCTGGGTTTGGGTGGTAGTCCCTGTTTAGAGGTTTACGCAGAGCAGGCGCAGTACGCCTAACGCGTAGTCACCTAGCAACGCCGTGCCCACACTTAGGACGAGCTTGGCAACGTGGCAACAAACCCGCCGAAGCGGCGAGCTGCGCGACCGAACACACCTGGTCTCAGATACGCCGTTATCAGACACTCGGTTAGCTGAACAGGTTTTACAGCCAAACCAGCGACGCGTTCAGATAAACGACCCAGATCACATGGCCGGCACGCGGATCTCGGAGCGCCTGCCACCGCGCGCAGAACCGACTCACGCGACCGTCGCCTTCGGCGACCGCGCGCTGCCGAGGTTATCGGCGGAGCTGCAGCACGTGGAGCTGCGCGTCCGGCAGGGGGCGCTCGCTGCTCTCGGCGAGCGCGTTCACGACGCGGAGCGCGCCTATGAAGCCATTCGCGCGGGTACGTGGGCTGCAGCGTCCAGAGGAGTGACTCACTGGGCCTGAAACACAGCGCATGTTATCACCGCGCTTCAGTGTGAGGCTGACTTTTGTACATGAAGTACAGGAGACTGAGCAGACATGAAACCACAGGCGTAGTTTAGGGGTCCGCCCCAGTAATTCCTGCTCATACTACTCGTATAATGTGTTAGGTTGGGTGGTATGACCCAACACCTTGTCTTCTCTTGTTTGTTTCCTGATGCCGGTTAGGTATTCTGGACAGACTGAAGCTCTTGCTGAAAGATGAGGAAGGCTCGGTTAGGACAAGAACTGCAGAGGTGCTGTATCTGCTGGCCACACACAGCGTGGGCAGGTGATGTGGTCAAAACATTGCTATGCTGTTTTACAGCTGCCTTATTCCTCTTCACGTGTACACAACAGGATATCATATCAAATGAAGTTAGATCATTTAAAATTACGGATTAACAAGAAAACAATGCTTGGTTTGTTTTGGCTGTATTTATGTTTGGGTTTGGCTGAGTTTGTGTTTGACTGATTGTGTCGCTGAGTTTGTGTTTGACTGTGATTGTGTCGCTGTGTTTGTGTTTGACTGTGATTGTGTCTGGCTGTGTTTGTGTTTAACTGTGATTGTGTCTGGCTGTTGGGCTGTGTTTGTGTTTGACTGTGATTGTGTTTGGCTGAGTTTGTGTTTGTGATTGTGTCTGGCTGTGTTTAGCTCTGTTGGGCTGTGTGTGTTTGACTGTAATTGTGTTTGGCTGTGTTTGTGTTTAACTGTGATTGTGTCTGGCTGTGTTTGGCTGTGCAGGGAGGCCATGCTAAGAACACATGTGGTTCCCACTCTGTCAGGCCTGCTGGATGAGCCTGTACATGCCTGTCGTAAGAACATACACCAGACCCTGAAGATGTTGGCTGAATTTCCTGCAGGTTCGCACCAGATCTGGACACTAGTCAGATACGTCACACAGACACGGGAGTCACTGTGGGTAGAGGTGTTTGTGGAGAAAACGGCTTCTGAAATTAGACGAAAGCCAATCAGGGTTTATTTATAAAGGCCATCAACCAATCTGAGTTTATTTATAAAGACCATCAACCAGTCTGGGTACATTTATAAAGGCCATCAACCAATTTGTGCTAACTTGTACTGAACATCAGACTGAACAATAAGGTTGTTGTCGTGATGATCTGACATTTTTCTACTTCTGTTATCCATATGAGACTTCCTTTTTCAATAATGAGACATCGGTGAGATGTTCTCTCTGCTTCTACTCCTCCACAAAATGGACTTCTGTTGATTCCCTCTCACATCATACCTGTGCACTATTCAATTCGGTTTGGATTTGGCTGGTGGGTTGTGTGTAATTCTAGCCTGCTCCCTATTGGTTGTTTTTAGATGGGAGATTTTGGAGCAAAACTGTGAGGTCTTGGAGTAACATTTCTGACAGAGACTGTCTTTGGTCGCAGAGTCACTAAAATGAACGCCCTGGAATGTGACACGCTCAAAGACCCCAGATATAAACTCAAAGAGAAATCTTCCCCGAGCTGCGATGGCGATGGCATTACTGTCACGGTGAATGCAAGGCCCCATCCGTCACCAGAGTCAGACAACGACGCCTCAGACACCAGCCGCTAAAAAACCCAGAACGTTGTTTTCACGCATGTGCTCCACGAACAATGACTCCCACGCACACGGATAGATTTCCTCTTCCGGTTGTAATTGTTAGATGGTCCACACACTCACGTCCCCTCTTCTTCTCTCCCCTCTTCCTCCTGTATATTTATTTTCCCTCTGGGGCAGTTTGTCGGTGTATTTGCCGTAGGTGGTATAAGGGGGCAGCTGGGATGTGCAGGCGAGCCTTTCTGATTGGCTGTGCTCTGCTGTCCCTTCCCTGTGTAGGAGTGTCATGCATGGTGGCTTCGGGTCTGGTCCCCAGACTCCTGATGAGGGTTCCCGAGGAGCAGGAGGACGTCCGTGCGCTCGTATTGTCCACGCTGAGCTCCTGCATGCGGGAGGACGCGCTGCCTGCCCTGGCCAATGGGGGCGTCGCTGTCCTGAAGGAGCAACTCTCCCACACCTGCCCTGACATCCGCAGGGCTGCCACCTCGGCCACTCTCGCCATCAGGTGGGTCGCACCTGCAATTCTGGGACGAGTCTGAATAAATATATCAATATATTTCAATAAATATTCTCTCACCCCCCCCTCACTTCGTGCCTCTCTCTCCCTCGTTCTTTCTCTCTCTCCCCCTCTCCCTCTCTCCCTCCTTCTCTCTCTCTATCCGCTAGTGTTCCTGTGGAGGGGAAGAGGAGGTTGTGTGAGGAGGACGTGCTGCCTATTCTGGTTGGGCTGCTGTCGGATCATGACCTTGCGGTCAGCGCTAATGCAGCTGGAGCCATCATGAACACGGCCGTCATCACCAAAGGTCAGAGAACACACACACACACACACACACACACACACACACACACACACACACACACACACACACACACACACACACCACACCACACACACTCATCTCAAACATCACACTCATTAGGGGACTGATTCCAGGTAGCGTTTGATTCTCTTTCTGTGTAATTTAAAGTTGGTTATTTAATGATGTCTAAGATATAGAACCCAATATTCATGCACATATATCGCAGAGGTATAATCCCCTCACTTAATCTGGTTTCTCTCTGGCAGCTGTTTGAATACTTCATGTAACTTTGTAATCACATCTGACTCCTGGTTATCAGTCATAAGTGGAACCAATATGATTGCAACAAGTTGTACAAACAGCTGATTACAGTGGGTTCTCTGCTCCGTGGGCGGGACTCTCCTCCCCATGCAGGGAAGGTCCAGGCCCTGGAGACTGGAGTCATTCAGCCTCTGCTGTGCCTTCTGGGGAGGGGTCACACGGCGGCCTGCACCAACGCCCTCCGTGCCCTCACCTGCCTGGCAGAGGTGCCTAGCGCACGGCAGCAGCTCCTCCCACACCTGCCCCTGCTGGAGTCGCTCCTACGCCACCCCGCCCCTATCATCCAGCGGGCCGGCAGTACCGCCATACAGGTCGTCTCCTGGACTCCCTGAGAGAGGAGGCAAGGGGCGGAGCTACAGGCCGTGAGACTCCCGCCCCTTCCTGTGCTGAAGACGATTCTTCTCTGTCCATTATAGACGCTTAGAGGTTCGTTTAGTTGCATTCAAAGGTTTAAAGGACAGATCTGTGTTTATTTAGTTTAAAGGACAGATCTGTTTATTCTGATCTTTCTTTTCTTCATTTATTTTTCTTCCACTAAGACGTTCAGTACCGTCACGTGCCATTGATGGAACACGTTTCCATTCGCGAATGCAGCTGCGTGGAAAGCCTTATGACACCAGCCACGAGGACTTGTGTGTGTGTTGGGTTCCACTGCGTAATACCATCATTAGATGTTTAAACAACGCAGACGACACGATGCTTTTTCAAACCAGAGAAAGGTCTCAAAGTCCTGCTCCTCGCGTGCTTCGCTTTAGTGAGCTTCGCTGTCACGACAGCGCGCGTAAGATTAGACACATGCCAGGCAAAGCACGCGACAGAGATCACGCATGTGTGCACAGAAATGAACACGAGCTGTTTGTAACTAAAATGTGCATATGCGTAATAAACTGACACGCCTGTTCTTTCAGTTATCGACCATTTTATTCCTGCAATACCTCGTGCTTTTGTATACACCGTGCATTTAACACGTGCCTACTCAGTCGTTACATTGCACGGTTTAGTGTGATATTACTTGTCGTGTGACTCTGCGGGTGGCTTAATCACATTATAACGGAAAGCTGCAACGTCATGTTTACACTCGACCCCTCGGTGCCGCGAATGGATTCAACCAGCGGTAAGGACAGCCAGCACGTTCACGCTATCTGTCAGCGTGCAGCGTCACGCGCCATGCGGAGTTAGTACAGATAAATGTTTCTGGCTGGTGCCTGGGAACCAGTTTTCTGCGGTGTACAGGACGCACAACTTCAGCTTTTCACGCCGTTTTGAGTATTTATTTTTGCACAAAAATTTGAATGTGTTGGAATTAAACGTGGGAGTTATCCATCCACGTTGAAACTGCCGGGGGGATTTATTTTCAGAGGCTTTTTCACAAGACAGGTAAGAAGTTGATAGATGACGACGTGCGTATCCTCCGACGCGACCAGCGCGAGCCTCCTTGGCACTTTTATCCCGATGCGCTTTCGGCTCCCCGGGAGCGCGCGCCACCGCGGGCTGCGCGTGGGGTGCGAAATGCCGCTATGAGTGTGAATGTGGCGATATGACTACGCGCTCTCGTGCAGTGCGCCGTTTGTCGGCGGAGTTTGAGGTGAGGGAGATCGCGGGAGAAGCAGCGGGCGAACCCTCTGGAATGGTCTGCGTCCGTTCAGAAACGCGCCCTGCATCACCCGGTGCTGAGGAACGAGCACCAGCCCGGATGCGCAGTGGGCTCGCGTGCTCCGAACGACCCCGCTACCACCTCGCAGCTCCTCAGGTACCCACGCGCTGGAGCTCGCTCGTGGCCCGTTAGTCGCGACGTTGTAAAGTCGGGCTGGAGGCCTCCTCGCGACAGTAGTTCACGCTGGTGTAAACCACTTTACGCAGCACGGGGACCGATCAATAGGGATGCGAAATGAAATGATTCTCTAGTATACGCCGTCACGCCTCAGTGCGCATGACTGTAGGATTAATACACATGCAGATTCAGTGTTAATGTTAAGTGATGTATTTCTGTAGCGGCGATGACGCGTATGTCCACTGTTGAGAGCCGGTGAAGTGTCCGTCTAACGTCACGTGCGTGACCCTTCAACAGTCCAGTGTTTAAGGAGGGACAGTCGTGTCTTTCGGACTCTTTCCACCCTGCACCCTGAAGCAGGTTTATATGTAGACTTCACTTTTTGAGAACATTTGTGACTACGCAGCAGCCACAGAGCAGAGCGCTACGGCCGCGTGCATTAGGCCTTGCTGAGAGATCTCCATCACGTTCCCAGTGTAGCTGCACTGGCACAAAGGAGGTCACCGCGAGCACAGACCTCTTAATTAATCCCCCGGTTAGCGTGTCACGGTTGGCGTGAGGTACGTAGCTCACCGGGACCGCCGAACAAATTGCCGCGTGTAGTTGGCCATCTGGAGCACGCTGACAGCCATCTGTCATCAGCAAGAAAGCATGTTAAAGGAAGACTGAAATCATTACCATTCTGAAAAATCCAAAAGTGTGTGAGTGAGTGAGTGAGGGGGGTGCCATCATGTGTTTAATTCATTATGGAGTGAACATGTAGTGGTCACTAACCTTTATCCTGAATCGTGTGTCGTAAATCACTGTGTCTGTCCCTCCGCGTGTTCCAGCGTCTGCGGTGGACAGTCTGACTCACAATCTCCTGTTTGCCCTGGAGACCCTAAGACATTTCAACGCAAGGGACCACCAGCGTGTGTGCAACAGGTTGCCATGACAATGACATGAGCGCTGGGCTAACTCCTCAAAATGTCACTGTTGTTCTGCTACTCTTTAGGCACGCGTGAATGACATCTCCCAAACATGGCAAAGGTGTGTGTGTGTGTGTGTGTGTGTGTGTGTGTGGAGAAGCCAGTGATACAGTTCATCTCCAGGGTGGCGGTTCGATGATGTCTGCAGGTTGGAGGACAGACAGACAGACAGACAGATGGAGAGTGAGAGAGAGAGTGAGAGTGAGAGAGTGTGTGTGAGCGCGCCCCTCTGTGTTCCTCCTTAAACTGAGCTTGGAGATGTTATGGCGATGGATGCACACACACACTGCAGCAGGTATCACAACTACAGCGATGTTGAAGGGAGCGAGTCTGCTCTGCGGTTGTTAGTGCTGTGTCTCTTTCAGCTGGCTGTACAGTTTAAAGTTGTTTTGTGTGTTTTTATTGTGATTGAGCACATAATGAGTGGCTGACCCTCGTCTTCGTCTTCCTCTCCTTCATGGTGTAGAGATGTTTTGTATTTCTGGCAGTAGGGACACCAGGGACAGCTCTGGTCATTGAGACTGCCATTAAGACAGGGACAGCTCTGGTCATTGAGACTGCCATTAAGACAGGGACAGCTCTGGTCATTGAGACTGCCATTAAGACAGGGACAGCTCTGGTCATTGAGACAGGGACAGCTCTGGTCATTGAGACTGCCATTAAGACAGGGACAGCTCTGGGATTAATTGGGTCACTGAAGTGGACTTTACTGGTGTCTATCAGTCATGGAGTGAGTGAACATTTGCAGTGAGAAAAGACAAAAGGTGTCCAGGGATCTGGAGTGTGGAGCAGAGACAGAGACCTCCACCTGTGATCAGACCTGCAAGTGTGTGTGTGTGTGTGTGTGTGTGTGTGTGTGTGTGTGTGTGTGTGTGTGTGTGTGTGTGTGTGTGTGTGTGTGTGTGTGTGTGTGTGTGTTAATCCCGTTGCAGCGGAGGTTGTTTTTGCTAAAACACCTGGCTACAGCTTTGGCTCAGTGGGTTTGTTTATGCTGATTTGACTGCTGACGTCTGTCACAGTAAAAGTTCACGTGATAATCCCAAACATTTTGCAACGTTTTACAAACTGGACAAACGTCGTGACTGTTTAAATCCCACCCAGTTTACACTCGTTTCCGTTTAAGGGATTGTTTTATGAAAACTGACTAAAAATGTCAGCTACGCCTGTAACGTTTTAACAGCCACTAACTGTGTGAAGTAGAAACTATGGTGATCATTTCTACACACACAAACAAACATTCACATACACAAATATTAGAAACATGCAAGAAAATGAAGATAAGGGTTGTCTGTGGTCTGTGCCACCGTCCAAGTTTGGCAGGGGCACCCGTGGGTTTCACAAAGTAAACGGCATGTGAGAACAGTGTGTTTTACTGTGTGGTTTGGTTTCAGAGGCAGAGTGTGGGCTGGTGTGGGTGGGTGTGCGTGCGTGTGTGTTTGCGTGGGTGGGAGTGTGTGTTTCTGTGCGTGTGTGTGTGCGCCATAAATGTAAATGTGTGTGTGTTTGTGTGTGTGTATACCCTCATACCCCCTCTTATCTTCTGCAACACCTTGATGATGTTTTGCTGCGGTGTGTGTGTGTGAGCGTCAGAGGCCCTGTGGCGGTGTGTGAGTGTCGAGACAGTGACATGGCCGCGGTGATGCGTACACTCTCGCTAACTACATCAGCCAATCAGAAGCGTTGTATGTACGGTGACGGCCCTCTCTTTGGGCGTGACCTTCTCTTGTTTCTCCGAGATAAGTCACTTTCTACTGAAGGTCTTAACTGATGGACAGCAGAGAGGGAGAGAGAGAGAGAGAGGTTGTGACGTAGTGTCCGCATGGCACCAGTCAGGAGTTCCAGGGAAGGTTCTAGAAGGTTTGCCAGAGGAGTATCACTTGTGCTGTTTACATTCTTGCTTCTGTTGAGGGCAGTTTGAACATTTCAGATTTCTAACACGTATCTGACGGTCCTGACCACTGATGTCCATGATGTCCACATGACGCGCACATCTGTGTGTTTATCTGTGACACTTGTATCACTCAGGACAAAAAAAAAAAGATCCTTTTATGAGCAAGGTTCAGTCGGATCTGCTGTCTCGTGTCCCGTGTCGTGCTTCATGATGCCAGAACATGGGTCGAATCTGAACCGTCTTCCTATGCCCTACTCACTACACAGTGTAGGGCCCTACACAGAGCACACGCAGTTTAGTTGTGACTATCACACCTCCTTGTGCCCGGAGAGCCATTTTGGACTGCCTCGGGTCATGTGATCAGTGATCTCTATGCAGTTGCTGTGTTGAAGGAGAACAAAAATGTTTAACTTCCTTTAGCTGCAGTCCTCCCACGTCTCTGTGTGTGTGTGTGTGTGTGTGTGTGTGTGTGTGTAGGCAGCAGAGATACGAATGTTGGTGGGAAACGTAATGAAAACGCACCGATTACAGACGTTTGGGGGTGTTTCTATGGATTGTCCTGTTTGTTCGATGTTTGTTTAGTTCTTGTTACCCCAACACCCCCCAATACACGCACACACCCCCCCACCCTGGCACCTCTGGGCCGATGTTTAGTCTAAATCACACTAAAGCAAATTGAATTAAATGTAACAGACAAAGATTAAAGTGTTTAAAGTGGGAAGAGATGATTGTGTGTGTCTGGACACCATGGGTGTGTGTGTGTGGGTGTGTGTGTGTCTTGTTTTATGTGTTTCTCTCCAGTCAGAAGGGCCTCCTACTACAATAAGAGACAAAATGGATGCCTCCATAAATGTCTGTCAGGAGATCAGTTACACTCCTCACCTGCCTCATAAAGATCGGTCACCAGAATAAAATACACACACATACACACACACCCCACAATAAATCTATGTAATGTGCTCCCTCAGACAAAGTTACAATGATAGAACTTGGCGCATTTAATGTGTGTGTGTGTGTGTGTGTGTGTGTCTGCTGGATTTACAACTCCTCCAAAGCCAAACAATCATATTAAATCCCCACACACACAAGAGCAGCATGCCCTCACACAACTCGCACATCACTTTGACCCCGTGTGTGTGTACTTCATCATACAGCTCTCTGAACATGAAAATCTGTGTGTGTATACAGTGCTGGAGCAGGTCTGATCCGTCTGTATAGAGGTTGCATCGTTGGCCCTCTATATGATGTCATTCAACCTTTCGTTCTGATTGGCTGGCAGTGTATGAGGACAAGACCTCTGGTCTGTGTGAGCCACTAGGAATAGCTGCTGGTTTCTGGTGGGTTCTGTATGTTTTTAGGTGTGTGTGTATCATGTCCATGGTCTGTCAGTGGAGCAGACGTCTATAATAACACCTTGGTCTCTACACTGTCATGTCTCGAATAAATTGATAAACTAATATTTGAATCTATATCAGATTGTATGAGTTTAAAATCATTTCAATAATTAGTATTTGTTTAGTTTGACATTCTGACCAGCCTGTTCCTGTTAGTTCAGAAGGTGTCTGGTGAGAGACTGAGAGGTCTGTGAGTCTGGCTGTCTGACCCAGGTGACCCCCGACAGGGCTGTAGAGTGCATCAGCCACCCTTATAACACTCCAGAGAATAGCAGAGAACGTCTTGCTTAACGTGCAATCTCTGTGTGTTTTAAAGGTCTCTTTTGGAGTTTTTGTAGAACTCTGGATATACATCCTCTAAGAGACAAACATGCGCCATGTTTTGGATTATGAAGACATAAATGAAACAGACAGATCAATATGGTGTGTTATTCAGTTATTAATTGGGTCAGATGAGAGACAGTATTCTACAATATTCTAGTTCATTGGTATATTAGACTCTAACCTACTGTACTAGGATGTATTCTATGAGGAAATGACAGCACTTTTGTAAGTCGCTCTGCATGAGAGCATCTGCTAAATACCGTAAATGTAAGAAACAGGTCGTAGGGTCAGATTATTATTTATATATTAAAATTACAACTGAGTGACATTTGCGTTAAAGAGTAAGGCAGAGTGTTAAATAGTGGGAAGACCCACGTTTTATGAAATATTACATCTAGATGTCGTTCTAGATGAAAACGTAATGTATTTTGTAATATAAAGGAAAAACACAAGGCTACAGAGCCATTGAGGTCTTCTATGAGGTTACTGAGGTCTTCTAGGTTTTGATTACAAAAAATCAACATACACAAAGGCAGTTGAAACTGATGAACTCCTGCTGGATATGTAGGTACAGAAATGGTACCCATCAAACACACACACACACACACACACACACACCCTCCACGTGAGGGGTACATTTGCAACGCCTGTTTTACTGATGCTCTTAATAACGACGTGCCCATAATGACATCACCCATGGGAGCCCCTGGAGCGACTGGGAGAGATTTGTTGTTTAAACTGATCTCAACAGTATCGATTGTCTCATCTCTTATATCGCATGCAACTGGCTTTGGTCCTCTGACAGTATATTGTCAAAATATGTCAGTATATTGACAAAAGGGGTGTGTGTGTGTGTGTGTGTGTGTATGGAAGCAGCCTCACTATGAACATTAACATGTTCTTAACATGTTAATTATCATAGCCTTAACATGACACTCCACTTCTGCTAGCTGTAACATCACTACCATGAGTGTGTGTGTGTACTGGTGACAGTATGCAGACTCCAGTAAGAGTGATGGGAGGCCACTGTACTCAGACTGGTTCTGGAACCTTTAAGCTTTCTGACGCCAGTGATGCAGCTCATGTCGGGAGGGGTGAGAGGGGCAATGCTTCTACAGCGGGGCGGACTGCCTCACCATAGTAACAGCTAGGATGTTACATAAGACGGGAGGAGAGTGGGAGAGAGAGAGAGAGAGAGAGAGAGAACAGAAGGAGAGAGTGAGAGGGAGAGAGAGAACAGAAGGAGGTGTCTCACACCAGGATATGCAGCAGGATATTTTTAGAGTTTTTCTCTTACTTCATCTTAACTTGCATTGCAGTGATCGCAGAGCTTTGTGCAGTAGAGAAAACTCATGAGGTGCGTGTGTGCAAATTACATGCATGTTCAGACGCTGTTTAGACTCTACAGTACCTCTGTGTCTGAATGTATTACAATATGATATGACTTTCATACAGAATATTATATCACATTATCACTCTTAACTGGTATGAAGGTTCCTGCTTGCAGACATGGAGGCGTGTCTCGGGGGTGTGAAGGCGGGGCATGGAGGCGTGTCTGGGGGTGTGAAGGCAGGGCATGGAGGCGTGTCTCGGGGTGTGAAGGCGGGGCATGGAGGCGTGTCTGGGGGGTGTGAAGGCAGGGCATGGAGGCGTGTCTGGGGGGGTGTGAAGGCAGGGCATGGAGGCGTGTCTGGGGGTGTGAAGGCAGGGCATGGAGGCGTGTCTGGGGGGTGTGAAGGCAGGGCATGGAGGCGTGTCTGGGGGGTGTGAAGGCAGGGCATGGAGGCGTGTCTGGGGGGTGTGAAGGCGGGGCATGGAGGCGTGTCTGGGGGTGTGAAGGCGGGGCATGGAGGCGTGTCTGGGGGGGTGAAGGCGGGTTTCTGCAGTGTGGGGAGTGATGGCTCCTGCACATGGAGACATGGGGAGGAGAGAGGGGAGGTGGGGAGGTGAGGAATGCCTTCACACCGCAGGGAGAGGAGAGGCAGTGGGTTAGCCAACACAAAAACAGCACAACCTTGCTTACTTTCACGTGTGTGTGTGTGTGTGTGGGTGTGTTTATGACTGCATGCGATAAACTTTTGCAATGACCACAGCTTATAAACATTTTCTCCTTCTGATCACCTCCTCTCCTCTCCTCTCCTCCTCTCCTCTCCTCTCCTCATTCCTAAACTCTTGTCTGTTCAACAGTAGACATGTACTTTGAGTGCAGGGTCAAGGGTCACGGACTCCTGAATAATTCAAGACTTTGATGTCCAGCCACGGGGCTGATAGACAGTGAGAGCCACGCTCTCTTCACGTGGGTGTTCCTGCTGCCCCGGCTCGGTGTGGGGAGGGCGAATGACGAGGGTCTCGGTGCCGTGGTGTACTGTCCCAGCTCTAACCAACTCCTGTGTGTGGGTTTCAGGACTGGGCTGTGTGTGTGTCTTCACCATGGACATGAACCTCCTCGCTGACTAAGGTAACTGCTCCCCTGTGCTTTTCTCTCTCCAGCTGTCTGTCTGTCTCTCTCTCTCTCTCCAGCTGTCTGTCTGTCTCTCTCTCTCTCTCCAGCTGTCTCTCTCTCTCTCTCTCTCTCTCTCTCCAGCTGTCTCTCTCTCTCTCTCTCTCTCTCTCTCTCTCTCTCTCCAGCTGTCTGTCTGTCTCTCTCTCTCTCTCTCTCTCCAGCTGTCTCTCTCTCTCTCTCTCTCTCCAGCTGTCTGTCTCTCTCTCTCTCTCTCTCTCTCCAGCTGTCTGTCTGTCTCTCTCTCTCTCTCCAGCTGTCCGTCTGTCTCTCTCTCTCTCTCCAGCTGTCTGTCTCTCTCTCTCTCTCTCTCTCTCTCTCTCTCTCTCTCTCTCTCTCCAGCTGTCTGTCTGTCTGTCTGTCTGTCTCTCTCTCTCTCCAGCTGTCTGTCTTTAAATTACAACATGTCTGTCTTACTTTTGCCCGTGTGTTTATTTCACTGAATGTATCGTTCACGATGGCAAACTTTGTTAATCCCTCTATCCTTGTTCTCCTCTGTATTAATTAATCTAATCCTGATATGCTGTCAACAGCAAACTGTACTTAGTATTCAGTGTTGAGTATTCAGTATTCAGTGTTGAGTATTCAGTAGATATGATTCAGGCTTATTTCTCATGTAGTGTAAAATGGGAATAAAAACTGGATAATCCACTTGAGGTATTTTAAACCAGATTATTCACAGGTTGTTTAATAGCATTTGAATGGTTTTCACGGGTTAACAGGTTACATTCAGTTTTGCTTACAGCGACTGTAAAAAGCTTTTGTTTGTTAACATTTTTTAGTCTGTTTGTTATTAGCAGTTTTGCGCACGCGCACACATGCATGCATGTGCACACACACACACACACACACACACGAAAAGAAGCAGTGTGTGTGTGTAACATTCCTGGCATTTATGGGGGAAATTAGTATTAAATGTGTCCATAATGAAGGAAAATTGTAATGACTTTGCCCTGAGCTCTTTAAAGAGTTTACTTCAAATATTTTAGACATCTGAAACTCTTTAGCATAGAATAGAAGAATGTGGCATTGTTCAAATCGAGACTCAGACAGTTGATCTTATCCTGCTGTCTAATCAGAGTCTGATCAAAGCCTAATCACATGTCTTTATATAGTGCCTTGTACAGCAGGTCTTGTTACTAAGCACTTTTACAAATGTCTGGGTCCAAGGCCCCCAGTGAGCATGCCGTAATCCCGGCGGTAATCCCAATATTTATCATGTTAAATCGTATCTGTGTGCCAAGGCTTACAGGGCGCATCTGAGACGCTTCACAGACCGCTAGATGGAGGGGTGACGGCCTCGGAAGGAGTGTAACGTCGTTGCCTCTATCCTTCCATCTCTCCATCTGTCCTTTCATCGCTTCATCCCCATCTATCCTCGTCACTGTCATTCCTCCTTTTTATCCTTCATCTCAGTTCCATTGCTAGGTCTTTATCTATCTGTCTAAATATCTCTCTATCTCCATATTCTACTCATCTCTCTCTGTCTGTCTAAATAGCTCCATATTCTACTCATCTCTCTGTCTGTCTATCTTCTTGTTTTTCTTTCTTTCTTTCTTTCTTTCTTTCTTTCTTTCTTTCTTTCTTTCTTTCTTTCTTTCTACCATCTTTCTCTTGCTGCCTCAGAGCATCCCCTATCAGGCCCTCTGGATCGATAGTCCCGCCCCCTGCTCCGCCCCCTGCCCCTGTTTCCTGCACCAGCTGGGACAGACCTGCAGTCTGGCTGGCCTGATGTAACCCATTACTCTGAAGAAGACTGAAACACACACACACAAGGTCCAGGGATGACTGTGTGTGGGTGTGTGTGTGCTCCCCTCCTGGCTGTGACGCGTCTCCGTCCCTCACTGTGATGTCCACGCTGGGCTGCACTTTCACTGTCCTGTAGATTGAAGACCTTTTCAGTAGAGTAGAAACCTCCCAGAGCTTTCCAAAGGGACCATGCACCAGAAAAGCCCAACAAGGAACCATTCTGGAAGCCACAGAGAATCACCATTCTGGAATCTCCATTCTAGAGACCATAGCTATGACCAACACGCTTCTCTTGATGCTGTGAGCTCTTCACATGACATTGTGAGCTGTTTGTTTTTAATGGATGGCCTGGTAACAAACAGCTCTCTACAGCTCTGCATACCCCACACTACCTACAGATCGAGGTTGTTATAGCAACTAGGATCCATGTGGGTTGTGTATGCAGGATGTCTAGAGTATCAGCTGTTGTCCTCTGGGATCTGTCTTACTGTGGCTCTCTCTCTCTATCTGTCTCTCTGTCTTTGTCTGTCTCTCTCTCTCTCTATCTCTCTCTGTATATCTCTTTCTCTCTCTCTCTCTCTCTCTCTCTCTCTCTCTCTCTCTCTATCTTTTGATCACTTGCTTTCTCTCTCTCAAGTCATGATGGCTTTATTTACATGACTGTGCAATATAATATAAAGCAGGAATTAAAAAAAACCCTTTAAGCTTTTAACAACATTAAATAATAATAATAATAATAATAATAATAATAAGAGCAGTGATACTGAATGATCTCTAATGTCTAACATGTCTGTGTTTCCTCTTTAGTGTGACATCAAGACGGGGACGTTTTTGTTGTCGTAGATGATGATGCAAAAGGTGAAACCTCCACAGTTACAGTTACACACACAGTTACAGTTACACACACAGTTACAGTTACACACACACAGTTACAGTTACACACACAGTTACAGTTACACACACAGTTACACACACAGTTACAGTTACACACACAGTTACACACACAGTTACAGTTACACACACAGTTACAGTTACACACAGCTTCAGGTCTGCAGTTGCTTATTGTGCACATTGTCTTGGTCAGTGTTAAATTCACTAGAGCAAATCTCTGTACTTAGTAGTTTAATCAGCAAATCATTACAATTGATCTTTTAAGCAGTTATACAATGTCAGGCGTGTGCGTGCGTGTGTGCGTGCGCGTGCGTGCGTGTGCGTGCGTGCGTGTGCGTGTGCGTGTGTGCGTGCGTGCGTGTGTGCGTGTGCGTGCGCGTGCGTGTGTGTGTGCGCGTGTGCGTGCGTGCGTGTGCGTGTGTGTGCGTGTGTGTGTGCGCGCGCGTGCGTGCGCGTGCGTGCGTGTGTGTGTGTGCGTGCGTGTCCTCCAGCAGCAGCCAGCCCGAACCTCTCCAGGCAGTGTGAGTTCTGTGAGAGGAACGACCCTCCCTGGCTCTCCTGCTGTCACTATCGTGGTGAGTCGCTGCGTGTCTGTGGTCCTGCGTCATGCCCTGCTGTGTGCGTCAGCCTCACACTCAAACGCCATCCTACACACCAGGCATGACGTGACACTTACTGTACACACTGCCCTGGCATGGTCTAGTGATCAGAAGGTTGCTGGTCCAAATCCCACCACTGCCAAGTTTCCACTGTTGGGCCCCTGAACAAAACCCTTAACCCTCAGTTACTCAAGTTGTGTTCAGACAGAATTGTAAGTCACTTTGGATAAAGGCGTCACATAAATGTATGAACATGGTGGGATGTCCGTGTCCAGGGTTAGCAGGAAGTGGGGAATCAAAACACTGATCCACGTGTGTCCAGGGTTAGAATCTAAAACACTGGTTCAGGTTTGACAGAGTTAACCAGGTTCGTCCAGGGTTGGTTTCTGTCCCTGTAACTCCTCTTCTCTTCAGACCCAAGTTGAGAAGCAGGTGATTGGCTATAAAGACTTAGCTGCCATCCCGAAGGACAAAGCCATACTGGACATTGAGAGGCCTGACCTGATGATGTATGAGCCGCATTTCAGCTACACACATCTGGAACGCTCTGAGGTAACGCACACACACACACACACACGTGTAACTGTTGTGTGGTGCTATTTGCTATAGCTGATTACTCCCATACCTGCAGCATTAATGCATAGCAGCTATCAGCTCCTCTACTGTTACCCCGCACAGGGCCCCTATATGCCTGTGTGGATTAGCCTGCACAGGGCCCCTATATGCCTGTGTGGATTAGCCCGCACAGGGCCCCTATATGCCTGTGTGGATTAGCCTGCTTTCCAATTTGTCAAACATTCCTTTTCTCAGTGAGTGTGAGCTGGTTAACTGCCCACTGAGACTGATATCTCAGCTTCAGTCCACCAGATTGCACAGAGAATACATAAACACACACACACACACACACACAGACACTGGCAGCCCCAGTGTCATTTCATTTTTAGTTTTGCCATAATGAAACCTTTATGCTTCATAGAGTCTGTGTGGAAACTACCAAAAGCTCAGCAGCTGATCTCGCGCGCTCTCTCTCTCTCTCTCTCTCTCTCTCTCTCCTTCTCTTTCTCAGAGGTCCCTGTCTCCACGCTCTCTCTCCCCTCCTCCCTCTCCTGAGGTAAGACAGGTGGGTGGGGCTTCGAGGTGAGAGGTGGGGCTTTGAGACACTGCTGATTAACCTGCAGATGAATGCTTGGTTTGGCTGCGCCCATGTGACTAGCCCATGTGACTAGCCCATGTGACTAGCCCATGTGACTAGCCCATGTGACTAGCCCATGTCAGCGTTCCACCTGTTGAAAAGATTCATGGGTTTGAGTTAAACCTGCAGCACTGCTGTGTCCTTCCAGAGCTCCCAGCTGAAGGAGTCCAGAGAGTGGGTGGAGCAGAAGTCGTCGGGCAGTTCTTCTCCACCTTCCACACTACGACTGCGCAGAAGTAGCAGCGTGAGCAAAAACCCCCCTCAACAGCTACACTTCCACCGGCCAGGTGAGACGTGCGCACACGCACACACACACACACCCACACACACACACACACACACACACATACATGCATACGACTATACACACACATACATTCTCACACTCACAGATCTATACACATGTACGCAGTGCGATTGGGGGTGTGTTCTGTGGGGTGCCCAAACATGTGTTTCCTCTTTTACAGACAATGGCAGCAACATATACAAGAAACCGCCGATTTACAAGCAAGGTGAGAGAGAGAGAGAGAGAGAGAGAGTGATCAGGACACTGGGTGTGTATGTGGGTGTGTTCTGATGTTGATTTTCTCGATGTTCAACATCAAAATGTGACACCCTCATACAAGTACTGTGTGTGTGTGTGTGTAGATGCTTCCCCACATGTTCCCCACGGTAAGCACATGGAGGATCTGATCATCGAGTCGTCTCGGTTCCCTGCTGCTCGGCGTCCTGACCCCACTCAGCCTGCCAAGATTGAAACGGACTATTGGCCGTGCCCGCCGTCACTCGCTGTGCTGGGTACCGCCCCTTCTCTCAGCCCGCCCCCATGTCACACACTCCTCTCTCTGCAGTTCCCATGTACACACACACACACACACACACACACACACACACACAGTCTTTCACACCTCTCTACTGGTGTAACAGAGACTGAGTGGAAGAGGAAGTCTGCCCAGAACACAGACGGGGAGGCAGCGGAGGCTGACGATGAGTATGATGAAGGTGATCTGTCAGACGACACGTGGCGACTCAGACAGATGCAGAAACAGGAGCTCAATAAGGTAAAGTTGAAGCCCCACCCACAGGAAACTCCTCGCCATTTACCCAGAACACACACTCTGACTTCACTGCCAGCGTCTGCAACACCATGTCAGCTGTGACAGTCATGTGGCGCTGGGGAACAGAACACACACAGCTGAGGGGCTCGGGAACTACCGGTATCACATATACAACACGCGTAGAGTCTAGACTGGCACTTGGATACGTGTGTGTCTGTGTGTGCGTGTGTGTGCGCGTGTGTGCGTGCTTCGGATATATAGATGACTCACTCTCAAGAGAAACTTGAAAAGGTTTTACTGAAAGGAAATAAATAAGATAATAAATAAGAAAGAACACTCAGGTGCTTTCCTTGTGAGGTTGGTTAGCATGAGGATCAGAGGGGTTGTTCTGTTCTTCTCTTTCTTACTTCACCTTGAAGTGAAGGTCACAGTCTGAATTGAATTACCCACAGTCCTGTGGGGCTTCTTGCATACCCTGAAGCTGACCATGAAGCTGATCAATTCCTTCAGTGTAAGGACATGGTTTCACCCTCATCATATATCTCAAACAGCATTTGTTTCTCTCTCTCTCTCTCTCTCTCTCTCTCTCTCTCTCTCTCTCTCTCTCTCTCTCTCTCTCTCAGATTCAGTCCAATCTGGGGAAGTTGATTTTGAAGGAGGAGATTGAGAGAGCAGCTCCAATACGTAGAAAAACCCGTTCTCTGCCAGACCGAACCCCTGGCCATATGGGTGAGTGTGTGTGTGTGTGTGTGAGACACAGGCTACAGAGAAACACCGCATAATCTGCTTCACATTAGATTTACAAGTCTCTTGGCTAAAGGCCCGATTCTGTAGACTGGGTCTTTGTACTTTCCACTTGTGGGTGTAGGTTGGAGCCCTTTTGCAGGGTTTGCTGCCCTTTACAGTTTAGCTCCTGAAGTAAAAGGTTCATAGTGCCCTCTAGTGTTGACAAGAAAAATCACACTTTTTGCAGTTGTTTTTCTGCAGGACTTTTAAAATAACTCTCTGAATAAAAGATGGAATTATGACACATTAATAATGTTTGATGTGATTTCAGGATTTAAAGTGTTGTTGTTAATGTTTTTGTTTCACTAACGCAGGGCTTAAGTCTCCATCGTTTCCAACCTACAGCAGGACTGGCCTGTCCAGGGTGAGGGTGCACACCACACACACACACACACACACACACACACACACACACACACACACACACACACACACACACACGGTAAATGCACTTCAAACCTCACCCATATTAGTTGTCAGTCTGAATGAATTTTTGGTGAATTTCTTTTTCTCTTGTAGCTCCAATCAGCAGAGTTTTCATCAAACAGTGAAAAGGGGAGTCAAAGTAAGCAGTTCTGTTCAGTTCTGTTCTATTCTGTTCTGTTCAGTTCTGCTCTATTCAGTTCTGTTCTTTGTGCACTGTTACATAAATTAATAGAGTTAATTAATTAAAATTAATTAACTCTTTTTAAAAAAAAAATTTTTATTCTCTTCTCACACAGGTCTTCAGGTGAGGCAGGTCTGTGTGTGAAAATACCCAGCATACATCTGTCTATTCCTCCAGCCTCATCGCACTGCCACTGACTGTGTGTGTGTGTGTGTGTGTGTGTAGAATGGCGTCCCACAGGGCCACAGGATGGACAGAGGCAGTTCTCTGCCCACTGTGCTGCAGCAGAAGGTCAGACAAGGCCGAACTCTGGGCTCTGGGTCTCTCTCTTGTAGAGACTGCTGAGTCTTGTTATTATTTGAACTTTTTATTGTTTTTGAAACTGTGAGACATCACTGTTGACTGTGTGCGTGTGTGTGTGTGTGTGGGGGGGGGGGGCAGATTTATCCCTACGAGATGCTCACAGTGATGCCTAGAGGCCGGAATAAACTTCCTCCTGGTGTGAACCGGACCAGACTGGAGGTAACAGGACACAGAAGGTCCAGTCCAATCACAGCACATTATGTCACAGCACAGCATGTGTTATAACACATCACAACAGTAACGGCCGTAGTCTGGGATGTATACATTTGAAGTTCTCTCTCTCACTCTTAATCAACATTAACCCTTACAGATCTGAGTCTCTGCCATGCACCTTGTACATGTTAGTCTGTGATGTTAGGATGTTATCAAATGCACCAGCAGAGGGCAGCACTGATGAATGACATTCCTTTCCCAGAGGCATCTGTCTCCAGAGGAATTCCAGACTCTCTTTGGAATGACGATGCAGGAATTTGATCGCCTCTCCCTTTGGAAGCGTAACGACTTGAAGAAAAAAGTTTCGCTCTTCTAAGACTATGGAGGAAAAAACAAAACAAAAATCAAACTCATACCTAGTCATACACAATACCGCGCTTGTTTTGGTGAAAAGTACAGCTGCAAAAATGACAAACCCAAGAAGAAAAGACCTTAAGAAACCACTCCAGACGAGCAGAGACTAGGAGAATCCGCCGGTGGAAGGACAGTGTTGGGTGTCCAAGCTCGTCTGGTGTAAGATGGCCTACAGGTCTCCAATGTCCCAGCATATAAGACAAAACATCTGAACACTTTGATGTCACAACTCTAGTTTCGGCTCCGTGATCAGGTGCTGACCGAGGTTATGCTTCGGGACTCGAGCATGACTCAAGAATGTTCTGAATGTCGAGAACAGCTAAACTCAGTTAAACGGGTGGAGGGGGATAGTTTGAGCTCTACCTGAGTCCCATGTACAGAGACGGAGAACAGTTCACTACAGGCCGTAACAGCCTCCCAGGCCCACAACTGCCATACTGGAAAATAGACCAATGCTAAGCACACATGCCAGTTGGCTACTAATTAATTATCTCATTTAACCACTGCCACAATTTGAAGCCATAATGAGTTATAACGAATTAATTGACTAATTACTAAACGTTGGAACATCTTCATAGAGAGATATGTAGGATTTAAATCAGTTGGTTACTTTCACCAATTTAATACCCAAAATTAAATATCTAGAACACTCTCTCTCTCACACACACACACACACACACACACCACTACCCCATATCTCTCTGCCTCAACAGAGTTATTACCAGTGCAGACATTACTGGTAGTATGTGGCAAGTTTCTATAGCAACAGATATGCAGTTTGCAGTTGCAAAAAGAGCTAAATTAGTGAGAGTTGTTGGAATATTATCAAATATTATAAAGTCCCAGAACCTGCATGAGAAAAGCTTCCCCCACTTTGAAAGATCACATGATCACTGATTGTAAAACCACCGTCTGATCAATATCTTTTCTCGTTTTACCCAGTATATATTGATCATGTGGTGCCCCCTTCCTCCGACCCTGTTGTGCTGCTACTGTGTTATAAAGCACCTTGCTTGTTTGGTTAAATTATACCTTTTTTTTGGGAGGGATGGCTGGAGAGTTCCTGTTGTATAGGATGAAGATGGATTATGAAGAAGATGGATAATAATGATTGCAGCCCTGGTCTTAGTTCTCTGTAGAAGTCTGGTTTGCACACGACCCACCCACAGACCTTGAGTTCATATATATTGGTGTGTTCTGAATCTGGAGTGTTTGATATTGGACTCTGATTTTTACAGTATAATCCGTATAGAATTGAACCTGCCTCTACTGCTTCAGTGACCACATGATGTGCGGCTACTGTTCTCTCTCTCTCTCTCTCTCTCTCTCTCACACACAGTTGTTGTGCTTGTTTACCTATATTGTGGCATAACTTTTAAAACTAAGAAAAAAACCCTATAAAAGTTACAGAAATAGACATTCCATGTAGAAGGTGTTGACAGCACTTGTTACGCGCACAGTTGTACCGACAGCGTCCAAGCAGTCACAGACTTGGATGTTCTTTTGACAATCCAGCCAATCATCTTTCAGGGGTGGGGTCTAACGTAACGTCATGGCCAATCACATCCCTACTCTCTGCTTGACACTTTGCCCTTTAAAATGTACAGGCGCACGCTGAGTTAATGCACATTTACATTAGCAGTCATCACATAGTTCAGTAGTTTAAGCAGTGACTTCACCCTAAAGCTTTAGCAGCTCAACACGACCGGCTGCTCTGTAGACAAAGGCTTAAAACACGTTTATTCATCACAACTCATGTCAATATCAAGCATTTATTCTGCTGCACTTGGAATGTTACACAAAAATATAGCTTCATCGTTTCAAACAACACACACACAGTATATACTGGAGTAACCTAACTGCACCGTCATCACATAATTGGTTCTCCTTTTTTTCTGTGAAGGTGTGGTGAATGACAAAAATTTTAAATATCAGATTAGCCTGGTGTGTGTCCTCGCTATGATCCAGGTGCGTTCTGTTTTGACTATTTTATGGTTTAGCGGTTTGTTATACTGACACCTTGGTGAAACGTTAGTACTGAGATTTCTGTTCAATAAAGCTGTAGCTTTTACTAATTTAGGCTGTTCGGTTTATTTCGCTGTTGTGGCTGCATGTTTACTGATATATTAGAACTGATAAGTTTTTCATGTTAGCCCTGCGTTTGCCCTGCGTTAACACCGCAAAGCAATGCCACCTTCGTCCACTGGGTGGCGGGCTTTTCGGCAGCGACCCGCACTTAATGTCGGATTCACAACTGGGGAATCAAGAGAAAAGGCGAAACGGAGACGAGTGAGAAATAGAGAAAAGGCGAAGGGGGACGAGTGCCCGGTCTCCCGGTCTCCGCTGGTCTGGGCAGTTCCGCTGAAGTCTCTCCGTTCATTCAAGACTTTTCTCACCGCGCCGCAGTTCACACACAGTCTCCAGCGAGGTGGCAGAACAACATGAACTTGGGACGACTACAGGAGAGTTTGGCTGGGAGGATTTAAACGTTTTCCAGCGATGGACAGACAAAAAGGTAGGACACACACTCACACTTCTCTCCTTTATCTGGATATGGAGAATAAACCCGCGGACCCGCGTATTTTGGACGTAAATACGAGTTACCGGCAGGGCTCGTCTGTGTGAGACTGTGATGGCTTCATTCAACAGTCTTGTAACAGTCAACACACAGTTAACACACAGTTAACAGTTCACACACACGGTTAACACACAGTTAACACACAGTTAACAGTTCACACACACAGTTAACAAACAGTTAACACACAGTTAACACAGTGAACACACAGTTAACAGTTCACACAGTCAATACACAGTTAACAAACAGTTCACACATTTAACAGTTCACAGCCAATACACAGTAAACACAGTTAACAGTCAACAAACAGTTAAACAGTCAACAGCAGTTCACAGTCAACACACAGTTAACAGTCAACAAACAGTTAAACAGTCAACACAGCAGTTCACACACACAGTTAACAGTAAACACAGTTAACAGTCAACAAACAGTTAAACAGTCAACACAGTTAGCAGTTCACACACACAGTCAACACACAGTTAACACAGTTAACAGTTCACACACCGTTCAACACACACAGTTAACAGATAGTACACATAGTTAACAAGCACCTTGCAGTAAGAGGCTACCGGGAGCAGCCTTAACGGGATGATTACGCACGAGCGGGGGACTCCATGACCCCCATCACGGATCGTCGTGTCCCCGGTATGAGATTCAGTCATGTGTTTGTTTCTTTTTCTCGGGGCCTTGAGTCGTTGCCTGAGCTCAGTTCTGCACAGCTCAGTTCCTGGACCGTGTGTGATGTCTGGAGGCTCACTGACCGCAGGCTTTGTGGGATTACAGTCGAATTACAGGACAGCTTCTGGGTTCTTCTAGAAGACTCACATTTTCTGCTTTTCCTACAACTTAAGGTTGTAGTGATACATAAATTCGATCTTAAATTGGCAAACTCAAAGCCAAAACCTGCGACTTTGGAGACTGCTGAGGTCAGTCACTGCTGATCCTGGACCTGTGCGACACAGGACCACCAGCTGTTGTAAGCGGAGACCCCACGCGGGACTGTTACGTCGTTAGGCGCTGTTAGAGCACCAGGCTCGTGCCGTTTCGTTCGCGTGGCCGAGTTTCTCTGGATTGTTTTTCTCTTTCCTGCTTTTAATTGGCAGACACGCATGCGCGAGTGCACGCGCTGATCATTTACTTCTGCAGCTTGGCTTTCTCCGTGCTCATGCCTCTCTGTCTTTTTCCACAGTGTGTGTATTTTATGTCTCTTGGAGGTGACGTTCCTCTAACGTTACTCTTTCACAGATGTGCTGGAACACTGTTTTATCCTTTATTTTATTTTATTTTTGCCATATATTTGTTAGAATGTCTGAGATGACTGTCACACAAAAGTCCCTCCACAGCTGTTTCTTGACCCCACTGGCACGTGTGTGTGTGTGTGTGTGTGTGTGTGTGTGTGTGTGTGTGTGTGTGTGTGTACATACATTCTCTAAACACTGTGACACTTCAACTTCCAGAGTTCCCCTGGTTGTGGCAGGATCTGGGACTGATCTGAGAACAGCCCTGCGTCCCAAGCGCTCACACAGCAGATATAAAGTTGGCGCTTTCCTTACCAGTGATGCTGCAGACTCGCATTACTCCTGTCACATGGTCGCAGCAGTGCTGGGACTAACCACAGTTCACACCAGATACAGCACAGACTGGACTTGGCAGAGTTCCTAAGAAAGACAGCATACAGACAGACAGAATACCACGGGCTCAGCCATACCACACTGGGTCCAGCAGAATTGTCCGGTGGTTCTGGTATGGTGTCACTGGACACATGGGTCCTGAGGAGGAGAGAGAACGGCTCTCTCCTGTTTTTTGAATCTACGGTCTGAGTGTTATAATTCAGAGAGTGGGAGAAGAATTGAGTTAGTTCACACGGAGTGTAGGCAGCTAGTTAATAGCTCTGAGAGTGGCGAATGGAATCAGCTCAGAAGGGACTGTCGGGCCAGGAATGTCGGCTCGGGACTCTCTGGTCGGGACTGTTGGGTCGGCTCTGTCTAGTTGAGACTGTCGGGTCGGGACTATCGGGTCAGGAATGTCGGGTAACTGCCCCAGCTGTCGTTGCCTCGCCGCTCTGTCTGCATGCCGGATTGTCAGTAATCTTCAGAGGTGCTGTGTGGCTAGCACATGTTCCCCAGCTCATGATGGAGCTTTTCTTAGCACGGACTGTCACTGACACGATCGCAGAATGTGTAGAGGCTAGTGTAGAGGCTAGTGTAGGGGTTAGTGTCGGGGTTAGTGTAGGGGTTAGTGTAGGGGTTAGTGTAGGGGTTAGTGTAGGGGTTAGTGTAGGGGTTAGTGTATGGGTTAGTGTTGGGGTTAGCATAGAGGATAGTGTAGGGGTTAGTGTAGGGGTTAGTGTAGGGGTTAGCGTAGAGGCTAGCGTAGGGGTTAGCGTAGAGGCTAGCGTAGGGGTTAGCGTAGAGGCTAGCGTAAGGGTTAGCGTAGAGGCTAGCGTAGAGGCTAGTGTAGGGATTAGCGTAGAGGCTAGCGTAGAGGCTAGCGTAGGGGTTAGTGTAGGGGTTAGTGTATGGGTTAGTGTAGGGGTTAGTGTTGGGGTTAGCATAGAGGATAGTGTAGAGGTTAGTGTAGGGGTTAGCATAGAGGATAGTGTAGGGGTTAGTGTAGAGGATAGTGTAGGGGTTAGCGTAGAGGATAGCGTAGGGGTTAGTGTAAGGGTTAGTGTAGGGGTTAGCATAGAGGATAGCGTAGGGGTTAGTGTAGAGGGTAGCGTAGAGGATAGTGTTGGGGTTAGCGTAGGGGTTAGTGTCGGGGTTAGCATAGAGGGTAGCGTAGGGGTTAGTGTTGGGGTTAGCGTAGAGACTAGCGTAGGGGTTAGCGTAGAGACTAGCGTAGAGGATAGTGTAGGGGTTAGCATAGAGGATAGTGTAGGGGTTAGTGTAGAGACTAGCGTAGGGGTTAGTGTAGGGGTTAGTGTAGAGGATAGCGTAGGGGTTAGTGTAGGGGTTAGCGTAGAGGATAGTGTAGGGGTTAGCGTAGAGGATAGTGTAGGGGTTAGCGTCGGGGTTAGTGTAGAGGGTAGCGTAGAGACTAGTGTAGGGGTTAGTGTCGGGGTTAGCGTAGAGGTTAGTGTAGGGGTTAGCGTAGAGGATAGCGTAGAGGATAGTGTAGGGGTTAGCATAGAGGATAGTGTATGGGTTAGTGTAGAGGATAGTGTAGGGGTTAGCATAGAGGATAGTGTAGGGGTTAGTGTAGAGCGTAGCGTAGGGGTTAGTGTCGGGGTTAGCGTAGAGGGTAGCGTAGGGGTTAGTGTCGGGGTTAGCGTAGAGACTAGTGTCGGGGTTAGTGTAGAGACTAGTGTAGGGGTTAGCGTAGAGGATAGGGTAGGGGTTAGCGTAGAGGATAGTTTAGGGGTTAGCGTAGAGGATAGCGTAGGGGTTAGTGTTGGGGTTAGCGTAGAGACTAGCGTAGGGGTTAGTGTAGAGGATAGCGTAGGGGTTAGTGTAGGGGTTAGCGTAGAGGATAGTGTAGGGGTTAGTGTAGGGGTTAGCGTAGAGGATAGTGTAGGGGTTAGCGTCGGGGTTAGTGTAGAGGGTAGCGTAGAGACTAGTGTAGGGGTTAGTGTCGGGGTTAGCATAGAGGATAGTGTAGGGGTTAGCATAGAGGATAGTGTAGGGGTTAGTGTAGGGGTTAGTGTAGAGGGTAGCGTAGGGGTTAGTGTCGGGGTTAGCGTAGAGACTAGTGTAGGGGTTAGCGTAGAGGATAGGGTAGGGGTTAGCGTAGAGGATAGTTTAGGGGTTAGCGTAGAGGATAGTGTAGGGGTTAGTGTAGAGGGTAGCGTAGGGGTTAGTGTCGGGGTTAGTGTAGAGGGTAGCGTAGGGGTTAGTGTCGGGGTTAGCGTAGAGGGTAGCGTAGGGGTTAGCGTAGAGGATAGGGTAGGGGTTAGCGTAGAGGATAGTTTAGGGGTTAGCGTAGAGGATAGTGTAGGGGTTAGTGTTGGGGTTAGCGTAGAGACTAGCGTAGGGGTTAGTGTAGAGGATAGCGTAGGGGTTAGTGTAGGGGTTAGTGTAGAGGATAGCGTAGGGGTTAGTGTAGGGGTTAGCGTAGAGGATAGTGTAGGGGTTAGTGTAGGGGTTAGCGTAGAGGATAGTGTAGGGGTTAGCGTCGGGGTTAGCGTAGAGGATAGTGTAGGGGTTAGTGTAGGGGTTAGCGTAGAGGATAGTGTAGGGGTTAGCGTCGGGGTTAGTGTAGAGGATAGTGTAGGGGTTAGTGTAGGGGTTAGCGTAGAGGATAGTGTAGGGGTTAGCGTCGGGGTTAGCGTAGAGGATAGTGTAGGGGTTAGTGTAGGGGTTAGCGTAGAGGATAGTGTAGGGGTTAGCGTCGGGGTTAGTGTAGAGGGTAGCGTAGAGGGTAGCGTAGAGACTAGTGTAGGGGTTAGTGTCGGGGTTAGCATAGAGGATAGCGTATACAATGCTAGTGTTGTATTTTTCCTTTTGCGTCACTTGAATTAAGGAGACCACACTGGACTCAGAATGCTGGTTGTATTTCAGAGTTCTGGGTGAGATCCAGGATGCGGTCTAACAAACTCATTTAATCTCACAGGCGATACAGTCTGAAATGTCCTCCGCCTACATCTGGGATGGTTTCAGAAAGCAGAGGTCTTGTGGTGGTTCTCTGGTGGGCTTATGAGACACAGTTCAGCTTTGAGAGGGAATGTCTTCATATTGTCTCCAGGGTCAGTGCCCTAGCGTGACTCCTGACCCCTAAATAAATCACCTTCTGGTAGGTGTCTTAGTTTTGACACAAAGATACAAGCCTGAAGAGAATTTATAAACATCTAAACCTGCAGGGAGAAAACTGTATATGCCAAGAAAATGAAATCTAAAATAAGAATAAACCACACCAGTCAACTACGGATTCTGGTCCTTGGTTCTTTGTTTTTCTTTAGTAGGTTCTGATGTAACAGGTAATTATGCATATTACGGGGTTATTTACATCTAACAGAAAGGAATAGCGATCTGGACTAGGGTATATTTATCCTTTAATCTGTTTATTTGTTTACTTTTGTTCTACTGTGCTGACCTACGTGGTTAACTACTTCCATCTGTGTTGTGACTGGAAACACTCAGCTACTGTGGCCTTCCTCCACTATTCTCACTACTCACTATTATACTCACTATTCTCTCACTACTATACTCACTGCTATACTCACTACTATGCTCATCTCTCTCACTATTATACTCACTACTCTCACTACTATACTCACTGCTGTACTCATCTCTCACTACTATACTCACTTATGCTCATCTCTCACTACTATACTCACTGCTATACTCACTTATGCTCATCTCTCTCACTATTATACTCACTACTCTCTCACTACTATACTCACTTATACTCATCTCTCACTACTATGCTCATCTCTCTCACTGCTGTACTCATATCCCCTATACTACACTCACCCTGCCTCTCTCTCTCTCTCTCTCTCTCTCTCTCTCGTTCTTGCTCTTTCTCTCTGTACTGTTCTCATCCTTATCTCTGCATTATACTGTGTGTGTGTGTAATAGTTTAGAGGCTGCCTGATCTTCTGTTTGAAGTATCTCTAAGGACCTCATCATGAGACCTATCTGTGGTCATACCAAGACCAGGGTGGGTGTCTGGGGAATTCCGTAAAGGGCACCACCGCTGCTGTGGAGTGTCAGTGGGGCCGGAACGTTAAGGTAGGGCAGGGGAGGGTGTATGCGTCCATGCTGTATGTGACAGAGACAGAGTATATACAGAGTGTGGAGTGGGTGTGTGGTGTGTATGGGCCACTGTGGTCCGAGTCACCGTGTGTGTCCAGCGTGACACAAAGAGTATAAATCACATTCTTCCAGCACCTCAGGGACGCGATTAGTGGGCGTTTCTAGACTGAGACAGGCTGGGGCTGAACACGCATCCCTGGGGGAACTGTGTGACTGGACACAGACTCAGCATGGTGGTGTGTGTGTGTGATTCTAACTTGATGACGGCTACTGATCACAGAAAGCAGGATGTGTTCGTGTAGTTCTAACACTATGATTGCCATCAGCTGATTGTCAGATATGATCATTACAGCAGTGTAGAGCAGTTTCACCTCAACCAGACCTGTCTACCGCTGAAATTACAGTCATATTTCTGTAACCCTTCTGTATTGTTCCTGTAATGTTCACAAATCTTTTGTTTGATTTTCCTTATCGTGAGTTCGATAGGTCAAGAAAGAGTGATTGTTAGTCTTTAGCAGAAAAGTTCCCTCTGCTCAGAGAGCCTTAAACCACTGGAAAGATTTCACAACTCTTTAGTTATTAAATATACAGTATGAATAATGAAATGCCTGTTATTACAGTAGAAATAAAAGAATTGGGCTGAGTGTGTGTGGGTGTTGGCACAGAAATAAACTGATCTCGGATCAGACAGTTGTGCCTGCACTCAGGCTGTGGTTGAATCCCTGTTCCTGCCTCCCTGGCTGAACTCATCTCATATCAGTTCATTATCCATGTCTAGCAGGTGCGCTGGACTCCAGCCCCTCAGGACGGCTGGTGGAAACGTCTGAAAGAGAAATGACACGCAACTCTACGTGACATCATCAGGACAAGACAGGCCAGTAGTCTGTGCTGGAGGATGATGGGAGATAACAGAGGGACAGGAAATGGCAGAGACAGAATTCTTTAGCCCACTAAAGATCAAAGAACAAATTAACAAATGGACGGAGCCAAGAAGAGGAAGCATAGATACGTGTGTGCGCGCGTGTGTGTGCGCGTGTGTGTGCGCGTGTGTGTGTCTGTGCGCGTGTGTGTGTCTGTGCGCGTGTGTGTGTCTGTGTGTGTCTGTGTGTATGAGAGAGTTCTGGGTTTGGCTCTAGGAGGTCAGACGTCCCAGGCTGAATGGTTCTGAACCCTCGTGAAGTCAACAGCTGTGGTTCTGAACCCTCAGCTTGATGGTTTAGGCTTTGGAGAAACTGGAGATGTTAAATGGTCTGGTTCTGTTGTCTTTAAGGAGGGAGAGGGAGCGGAGAGGAAGTGGGAGTGTGTTTGTGCTGAAGGAGTCGGGGAGTAAGGAGGCCCAGTCTAGAGGGAGAGAGAGAGAGCTCAGAGGAAAGAGAGAGAGAGAGAGAGAGAGAGAGCTCAGAGGAAAGAGAGAGAGAGAGAGAGCTCGGAGGAAAGAGAGAGAGAGAGAGAGAGCTCGGAGGAGAGAGAGAGCAGAGGAAAGTGTGCAGAGACCTTGTTCTGGCGTGCTGTAGGGTTGGGGGCAGGTCCACAGCCACTGACGTCTGGTTCGTGACGTGTTTATGTAATGAGTTAGCTGTTAGTGCTTCAGCGTCACATCTGTCAGGTGTGAAGGTTGATGTGTGCTCTCCACAGACTAAAGCCCTCACAGCTGTGGAGCAGGATGGCACCTGACAGGACCACAGTCGTCCTGCAGCTCGCAGACCATGAAACAGGTCACAGTTTGTTCCTCATATCTGGGTCTCTGGATCAGGAACCGACCCACAGATGTGTAGGACCAGTGTGGGGTTCTGGAGATAGAAGCAGGCGGCCTGTAAGTGAAGGTGTGTGTCCCCCTGAAAACGATACTCTTGTGTTTGTGTTTGCCGCTGGTTGGGTGGGTGACTCTCTCGTGGCATCTCCTGTGTTTTTACGATGTTTGTTTGGGGCTGTTATCGAGAATGCGTGAGAACTCCACTGCGCCCTCTCCAGTGACCCCGCGTGAACCCATGGGAATTCGCTGTTTACTCCAGAGGGCGGCGGCTATGCCAAACCCTCATAACTGACACGCTAGTCCTCGTAGCTGCACGCGTACTGCAGCTGCAGCATCTCCCCAACCCTTCACAGCTGCGCGTTTCAAAACGTCTTTACAGAGGAGAATCGGCCTCTGCTCTGCCTGGAAGGATCAGGCTGTTCTCAGTGGGGTCGGGCTCAGCACGGTCTCGTTGTGCGTAACACTTCTGCACAGTTTAGCCACAGAATACTGGGGCGTCGGTGCTGGTTGCCCTGATCCAGAGAGGGGGCATAGAGAGAGGGATTATAGATAGACAGAGAGAGAGAGAGAAGGAGGGAGGGAGGGAGAAGAAGAACAGTACCCACCCACGTCTCCTGCTGTTTACTGTGAGGATGCTTTCATCTTGAGGGTTCCAGTGTGTGAGCATGTGCACATGCATGTAGGTGTGTATGTGTGTGTGTGTGTGAAGGAGCAGGAGAAAAAGAGAGAGAGAGTCTTTGTGAGTGTGTGTGTGTTTACCTTCTAAAGTATGAATTATGAATCCACAATAGTTCTCATGGCTGTGAGGGTTCATTCAGAGAGACTCAAACCCCATTCAGCCACTTCACAACGAGCAGCTTGTGTTTGTGTCTTGGCCTGACTGCCAGACCAAGATGACTCGTGGTGGTGCCCTGGGGATTCCTGAATCTGATATTCTCTCTTTGCTTCTCAAATAAACCAAAGAAAAGGAAAGAAAGGATGAAAGAACGGTGTTGTTTGTGAGGGCCAGATGAAGGACGGCAAGCACAGACGCAGAGTGAGAAGGAGCTGCAGGAAGGGATAGCAAGAGCAGAGTTAGCGGAGGTAACCCGGGCGATTATCCGCGGTTACCCGGGCGATTATCCGCGGTAACCCGGGCGATTATCCGCGGTAACCCGGGCGATTATCCGCGGTTACCCGGGCGATTATCCGCGGTTACCCGGGCGATTATCCGCGGTTACCCGGGCGATTATCCGCGGTAACTAGGCAGTGTGCTGAGAGGGTCAGAGCAGAAGGCCTCTGGTGTGCCCGTTTACTGTGGTAGTGAAAGAACAGAAGCACATCTGTCTCCAACCAGCATAATGAGGTCGAAACCAGAATCTCCTCTCGCCCAAACCACATCCACACAGCTGGGGCACTGCACGTGAGACAGAGAGGGCGACCCAGCCCATAGTTCCCAGACCTCCACAGGCCTCATGGTCCCGTAGTGCACTCGTAATGAGTCGTTCTATAAAATGATCTTACTGAAATGATGACAGACAGAAATTCTCACCTGTATGAATACAGTTAATACAGTAATAATAGGAATGTTCATTATTCTGATAGTTGTGTCTGAACGTTTTTGGTTCTACAGTTCTGGCTCGGCTGGTTTCGGACCTGCAGGCCTTTCTGCAGGTGCTGGACGGTGAGAACCTCAGCTACATTGCCCAGGCCCAGAAGAAGTCCATCTATGAGCTGCTTTCCAAGGTGCAGGATCTCAAAGACGCTCCAGGTAAACGACACCCCCGTCCTCGCCAAGCCGCTGTCTGTTGGGTAGGGTGCAGAACAGCAGACCCTTGACCACTCGAGGAAGACGAGGGTCTCTGCTAGACACCAGTAGTGCTCACGCAAACACAAATATCTTTTATGCCGGTGAGATGTGGTCCGGGCAGAAGCAGAAAGCTGTAACACTGTGACACAGGAAGATGTAGATCAGAAACCCCCGTACGTTTAAATAGAACCTTCCCTTAGTTCCAGAGAAGAGCTCTCCGAAGCATTCTAGGTAAATGAGTGTCTGTGCAGGGTCATGCAGAGGTAAGGTAGGATGGCCCTAAAAACTCGAACCATGTAAAGGCCGTGCGTCTACCCACTGTAAATGTCTGTCGGTAAATTCCCCCCACGCGCCCGGCCTCGTGTGACCCCATGGACAGCGTGTTGGAGCACAGGCAGGGCTAGTTTCCAGCACTCACCCGGAGCCACGGCACTTTCAGAGGAACGCAGGCTGATTGCCTCAGGGCAGCAAAAATCATTTGATTGGCAACACTAAATCCCACCTCCTCGTCCAGTGTTCCACTCCTAAGAGAGCAGTTAGACCAGCGTGGACGTCAGTTAGACAAAGCTGGATGCAGTCCCGCTGTACCGAATATGGGAGGAGACACTCCGTCATTTCTAAGGTATGTCTTTCGCATTTGGGTGCCAAATAAAAACCGTTCATCCTGGAGACATACAGGACTGAAGACTGCTTGGAGGAGCTGTAGACCTGTAGACTGGGACTCACATGCACAGACTTAATTGCTTTGTGTGTGTGTGTGTGTGTGTGTGTGTGTGTGTGTCCAGTGGAAGATGCGGAATACATGATTATGAACTGTTCGTCTGGAGGCCCCAGTAGTGAGCCCAGGCTCAGCTCAGCTTTGGAGGCAGACACACCTGGACACCCTTTTTCCTGTACCTCAGCTGGATGGCTCCAGGACAAGGTAAAAGCTCACACCACCACCTACGGCCTCTCCCATAGCTCTGCTCGCTACCCTGCCCACTGCAGCCCATCGCCACAGTCCGTTTCCTTAAATAAATTACAACCAACCTTCCTGGCCGTGGGTCCCTGAGTGTGTTTCTCCTGTCATACACGTTTCCAAACACCACAGACGCACCACGTCTGCAGCCTGGCGGAGGTTCAGAAGTGTGGTTTTATGGAACTGGGTGGAATAGCTGTGTGATTATGTCACGGTTCTCTGAAACGACTCGGCTGGGCGGGAACAATAAACACTTTTATCACAACATCCCTGTCCAGGAGTTCTCTCTGTCCTGGACTGCTGTCTGTGGTGCCTCTCTACCAAGCCTGGACTCTAACCACCACAGGGTTTTACATCTAGTCCCTGTTTGTGTGTATAGATGCTGTACATGTCCCTGGATTGTCCCAATCAAATGAGTGTTTGGGGAACACTGTGGTAGCTTTTCTGGGGGATGCCGTGTGTGAGACGACACCCCCAGGGTAATGTGTATTTTAAGAGACTTTATGGGGTGTAGTGGGACCAGTGCTCATGACTGTGTGGGACTGTGGTGTGTATTTTAGGGGCCTGTGCATGTAATAACAGGCCAGTGTTGTGGACTGGACTGGCTGACAGATCGGTGGTGTGGTCGGCCAATGAGAGGTTGGGAGACTCTGGGTTGGAGGGAAGCTGTGTTGTGGTTGGCTAGTGAGAGGTTAGGAGGTTCTGGGATGGACTGAAGCTGTGTTGTGGTTGGCCAAGCCGAGGTTCCAGGTTCCCAGCTGCAGTGTGGCTGCATTGTGACCCTGCCAACATGTCTCACCCAGTGGCCCAGCCAGAGGGCACAGGTCAAATCTCGTCACATTACCAAAGCCATTCAAACAGATGACCATATGTACACAGCATGGAGAGAGAGAGAGAGAGAGAGGGGGGGAAGGGAGAGAGGGGGGGGGGGAGAGAGAGAGAGAGAGAAAGAAAGCGAGTTGTCATCTAGAGTTGTGGCCACCTCTACCTGCACAGATTCAGAGATTTCTCCAAGGGGTCTGTGGGGGGCAGATAGAGGGATGAGGCGTCTGTGGGGGGCAGCTTCATTTTCTAGCTCAAGACAGACAGGAAACCACTCTGGAAAGGTCCTGAATTATTCTGGCCTGCATCGCATCAAATGTAAATGAAAACCATTGTGGGTATGTGGGAGTGTGTTTGAGTTTAGGTGTGAAGCTTCGTGCCTGTGGGACCCACAGACTCGTGGAAGGGCACTGAGTTAGTGTGTGTGAGGGTCGCAGTGACCTCTGCTGTGTGTGTGTGTGTGCGGGGCGCAGTGACCTCTGCTGTGTGTGTGTGTGTGTGTGCGGGGCGCAGTGAGCTCTACTGTGTGTGTGTGTGTGTGTGTGTGTGTGTGAGGGGTGCAGTGACCTCTGCTGTGTGTATATGTGTGTGTGTGTGAGGGGTGCAGTGACCTCTGCTGTGTGTGTGTGTGTGTGTGTGTGTGTGAGGGATGCAGTGACCTCTGCTGTGTGTGTGTGTGTGTGTGTGTGTGAGGGATGCAGTGACCTCTGCTGTGTGTGTGTGTGTGTGAGGGGTGCAGTGACCTCTGCTGTGTGTGTGAGGGGCGTAGTGACCTCAAGGCATTCCAGACCACACCCACCCCAGACCACACCCAATCAAGCTTTTCCCAACAAATACCAGGAAACACAAACCCCAGGAAACTGAAACTAATTCTAACTCTAATTCTAATTACACAAGGACTTAAGTGCAATTGTAATTAAATTGTTGGTGGCCAAATTGTTCACGTGAAAAGGGCATTAGAATGTCAGCGTTGGTGTTTTGCACTCATGGGTCTGTGAAGTTTGGGCTTTGACACCACGGTCCCTCGCTGTCCCTGGTTTGGAGATGGACGAGGACGTGGGGGGGTGTAGCTATACATCTGGGAGGGGAAATGGTTCTGTTTATTCACGATACCCATCTCATCGACGCCTCAACCCCACTGGCTGGGAGGAGGAAGTGGACATTTGCACCAATAATTACGTGTGTGGACGCGATCGTAGCTTTGAGAGGCCCGAGATGGAGTGATAGAGAGATGGACAGATGGAGCGATAGAACACCCACACTGGCTACAGGAAGTGGGATGGCATGACGGAGTGCCTCCAGGGATGCTGAGGTCAAAAGCAAAGTCGCGCCAACATTGCGAGGTCGCCGTGGTGACTGTACTGCCTCAGGATGCAGAGAGGGTGAGCGCACAGATAGTGAGGGTATGGGGAATGATGTCATCAGGCCTGGCCCGGGCATCTGGCGTCTGATTGGTCAGACGTAAGCAGGAACACATTGACTGACTGAAGTGTTTTAATGCTGTTTATTGAGATCAAACAGTTGTCAGACAACTCTGCCAAAGCAATAACTAAGGGACCCGGAAACAGAGGAAAATTAAAATAATCTAAACTTAACAAAACTAAATTAAGTAAAGCATTAAAAGCATTAAAAGTGAACAATTAATAATAACTAATAATAATACTTATTACTTTTAATGATAATAATTAATAATGGTGACAACTGGAGAAAATATGAAAAGAAATAATAATAATGATGATGATGATGATGATAATACAGCTTCATATACACACACACACACTCACATTCGCACCCACACACACGTTCTCACACTCACTCACACACACACACACACACTCACACGTTTACACACACATACACACACACACACTCACAGACATACACACACACATTCTCACTTACACACACACACACACACACACATATTAATACCTATGTGATCACACACACACACACATATTAATACCTATGTGATCACACACACACACACACACACACATATTAATACCTATGTGATCACACACACACACACACACATTAATACATATATGTGAACAAACACACACACACATACACACACATTAATACATATGTGATCACACCCATACACACACACACATACACACACACACTCACACATTTACACACACATACACACACACACACACTCACAGACATACACACACACATTCACACACTCACTTACACATACACACACACATATTAATACCTATGTGATC
>NC_137516.1:1307500-1335000 GCF_041902795.1 Electrophorus electricus | reverse complement strand
CAGTACCGGGCAGAGCTGAAACCGTGGTGGAGTGTTTGGGCTCAGGACCAGGCAGAGCTGAAACCGTGGTGGAGTTTTTGGGTTGAGGACCAGGCAGAGCTGAAACCGTGGTGGAGTATTTGGGTTCAGGACCGGGCAGAGCTGAAACCGTGGTGGAGTGTTTGGGTTCTGACAGAGTGCAGGGCAGCAGAGCCTGACATCTCTTCTCACCTTCCAGAACATTCTACAGAGGGCGTCCATCACCAACACAACGTCTGTCATCTTTCTCTCTCTCTATCTCCATCTGTTATTCTCTCTGTCTCTCACTGATGCGCGTGTGTGTGTGTGTGTGTGTGTGTGTGTGTGTGTGTGTGTGTGTGTGTGTGTGTTCTCAGTCTGTGGGTCCTGATGTCACCTTACATGCTTCAGAAGTAGAGGAAGATGATGACTGTTATGAAGAGGCGGAGCCTTTTATTACTGTCAGTCAGCCTACAGGTCGGTCGGGCCACACCCACTTCAACAGAAAACCCCAACTCTACGTTACACTCCGTTATTTATTTAGTACTACAATGCTGCATACACTCCTATGGTATTTAAACACCACAAAGCATCCAAGCATTTAAGGTCTAATTAGGTATTAACCACCAGTGTTTATGTAGAAGTGAGTATTTAAGAAACGTTCAGGGGGTGCTGTGGGACTCTAGCTCTGTGGTCCACCCCTCAGACAAACCGGACTCAGACAGCAGTCACTACGAGTCCTACGGCGAGGACGAGGACGAGGACTTTGTGAAGGACAGAGCCCATTACATCCAGTGGAGCGCCTCCCAACCCAGCCTGCGACCCAGCTCGGAGTCGCGCGTCTGCGGCTACCTCTGGAGGAAGAAGTGGCTCGGCCAGTGGACACGCCAGCTCTTCGTCATCAAACACAACTGCTTACTGGTGAGAGGCACTGCGATCCCTAACGGTGGCTTGTCTGAAGTGTGAAATAGTGTAGTGTAGTGTACACTTCTCGTAGCCTCAAGTATGGCTCGAGTCCACACTTTTACACCACACTTCAAGTGGAAGTCCAGCATGGACTCGAGAAGGTGGATTGAACTTCCACTGGTGGTCCAGACAGACCAGAGACTCGTCTGTTTGTGCAGGACTTAAATGACCATTAATCCCGCATGTCTTGAAATATCGTATTGTCTTGAAAATCCTGAATTTCACTACTGTGTGTCTACTTCTGCATGCTAGTCAGTTAGTTAGCTAAAATGAGTAGTGAACACTGGGACTATTTCTAGTGTAAATACTAAGGTATTTGCCTTCTGCATTTTCTGAATCTGTGCTCCTTTGCCTGGCTCTGAAGTAAAGAGTGTGTGTGTGCGCGTGTGTCTGTGCGTGCATGCTGAAGTGTTTTAAGTGTGCTAAAGACCTCCACCCTCTGCTGGAGCTGAAGCTGTCCGGTTGCCAGGTGGTGTACAAGTCCACGCCCGGTAAGAGGATGCAGTCTGAGCTGAAGGTGGTGTGTGGCTCGGACACGCTCATCCTGGGTTTCCAGAGCTGCAGTCAGGCCGAGGACTGGAGGAAGGTCAGATGCCAGGCTACGCTCACCTCCATCCCCCACCGCTCACGCGCGTCTCGTCTGTGTCTCACGTGCGTCTCATGCGCGTCTCTTGTCTGCAGGTCATTGAAGAAGTCAGCAGTTCTTCTTACTACGAACCAGAATCCCACAGTTCCTCACTGAAGAGTGAAAGACTGGAGTGTAGTAGGGTAAGTACACACACACACACACACACACACACACACACACATATACACACACACACACACACACACACACACACACACATATACACACACACACACACACACACACACATATACACACACACTCACACACATATACACACACATATACACACACACTCACACTCACACACTCACACACATATACACACACATATACACACACACTCACACTCACACACATATACACACACACACACATACACACACACACACACACACATACACACTCACACACGCGCACACACTCACGCACACACACACACGCACGCTCACACACACACACGCACTCACGCACACACACGCGCACGCACGCGCGCACACCCACGCACACCCACACACACACCCACACACACACACACACACCCACACGCACGCACACCCGCACACACACACACACACACACACACTCAAACACGCACGCATGCACACGCGCACACACGCACACACGCACACCCACACACACACGCACGCACTCACACATACACACACGCACTCGCACACCCACACACACACACACTCACACACACACACACACACACACTCACTCACTCACTCACTCACTCACTCACTCACTCACTCCACACACACACACACACACACAGAGGATGAGATCATTCTTTGTTCCTCTAAAGGTGTGCTTGGCTGCATTACTGTGTTTCTAGTGTGTGCGTTTATCCTGAGTTCAGTAACACAGGGTCTTGCATCTCTGTCGCCCCCTGTCTGTAGTCCAGTGCAGCGCTCTACACAGACTCAGATGAGGAAACTCTCCCTGGCCTTCACTCAGCTGTCAGCAGTCTGGAGATCAACAAAGAGCAGATCAGAGGTGAGCTCTCACACACACACACACTCACACACACACACACACAGAGACACACACACAGAGACACACACACACTCACACACACACACACACACACACACAGAGACACACACACACACACACACACACACACCCCTAACCAGTCAGGTTGACTTTCCTCAACGTATCCCCTAATGCCATATCCTCAACATTATCCTGGAGTCATCCGTGTGATAAGCTTGTGGTCTCCATGGTAACCACGCAGAACCCTGACAGCACTGTGCTGTCCTGCCATTCCACTCGGAATTCTCAGCATTCCGGCCGAGACACGTGGAGGGAACTGTACACTGGGCTGTTTGTACTCAGATTCCTGCGGTGTGTCGTCATCACCTTCACCACAAGGGTGACGCATTCTGACACAAACCCACGAGGCTGTTTGGTAAACACAACGGGACACTTTTGCATAAGAAAAGGATGCAGGGGCTGGAATGCCCTGTGTCCTGGATCTGTGTGGTCCTGTATGTGTGTAGTCCTGTGTCCTGTATGTGTGTAGTCCTGTATGTGTGTGGTCCTATATGTGTGTAGTCCTGTGTCCTGTGTGTGTAGTCCTGTATGTGTGTAGTCCTGTGTCCTGTATGTGTGTGGTCCTGTGTCCTGTATGTGTGTGGTCCTGTGTCCTGGATCTGTGTGGTCCTGTATGTGTGTGGTCCTGTGTCCTGGATCTGTGTGGTCCTGTGTCCTGGATCTGTGTGGTCCTGTATCCTGTATGTGTGTAGTCCTGTGTCCTGTATGTGTGTAGTCCTGTGTCCTGTGTGTGTAGTCCTGTATGTGTGTAGTCCTGTGTCCTGTATGTGTGTGGTCCTGTGTCCTGGATCTGTGTGGTCCTGTGTCCTGGATCTGTGTGGTCCTGGATCTGTGTGGTCCTGTGTCCTGGATCTGTGTGGTCCTGTATGTGTGTGGTCCTGTATGTGTGTAGTCCTGTGTCCTGGATCTGTGTGGTCCTGTATGTGTGTAGTCCTGTGTCCTGGATCTGTGTGGTCCTGTATGTGTGTGGTCCTGTGTCCTGTATGTGTGTAGTCCTGTATGTGTGTAGTCCTGTGTCCTGGATCTGTGTGGTCCTGTATGTGTGTAGTCCTGTGTCCTGTATGTGTGTGGTCCTGTATGTGTGTAGTCCTGTGTCCTGTATGTGTGTAGTCCTGTGTCCTGTGTGTGTAGTCCTGTATGTGTGTGGTCCTGTGTCCTGTATGTGTGTAGTCCTGTGTCCTGTATGTGTGTGGTCCTGTGTCCTGTATGTGTGTGGTCCTGTGTCCTGGATCTGTGTGGTCCTGTATGTGTGTGGTCCTGTGTCCTGGATCTGTGTGGTCCTGTATGTGTGTGGTCCTGTGTCCTGGATCTGTGTGGTCCTGTATGTGTGTAGTCCTGTGTCCTGGATCTGTGTGGTCCTGTATCCTGTATGTGTGTAGTCCTGTGTCCTGGATCTGTGTGGTCCTGTATCCTGTATGTGTGTAGTCCTGTGTCCTGTATGTGTGTAGTCCTGTGTCCTGTGTGTGTGTAGTCCTGTGTCCTGTGTGTGTAGTCCTGTATGTGTGTAGTCCTGTGTCCTGTATGTGTGTGTGGTCCTGTGTCCTGTATGTGTGTGGTCCTGTGTCCTGTATGTGTGTGGTCCTGTGTCCTGGATCTGTGTGGTCCTGTATGTGTGTGGTCCTGTGTCCTGGATCTGTGTGGTCCTGTATGTGTGTAGTCCTGTGTCCTGGATCTGTGTGGTCCTGTATGTGTGTGGTCCTGTGTCCTGTATGTGTGTAGTCCTGTGTCCTGTATGTGTGTAGTCCTGTATGTGTGTAGTCCTGTGTCCTGTATGTGTGTAGTCCTGTGTCCTGGATCTGTGTGGTCCTGTATGTGTGTAGTCCTGTGTCCTGGATCTGTGTGGTCCTGTATGTGTGTAGTCCTGTGTCCTGGATCTGTGTAGTCCTGTGTCCTGTATGTGTGTGGTCCTGTGTCCTGTATGTGTGTGGTCCTGTATGTGTGTAGTCCTGTGTCCTGTATGTGTGTGGTCCTGTATGTGTGTAGTCCTGTGTCCTGGATCTGTGTAGTCCTGTGTCTTGAATGTTCGACTGTCAGCATGACAGAGCTGTCAGTTCCTAAGATACAAATACGTTTGTATAATGATACATTTATAATACAAACATGTTGTTTTGTTGTTATAAACGTGTACACAGTGTATAATGTTGTGTGGAACTGCTAACATTAATAATTAAGTTAATTTCAGCATGCTGTTTGTGTTTGAGTGAAACACACTCGTCTGTGTGTGTGTGTGTGTGTGTGCGCGTGTGTGCGCGTGTGTGCGCATGCGCAATGTACAGGGTTCATGTTGATTGTAGCGTGCTCACAATAGCCGTGTCTTACACACACTTTAGCATTTCAGCAGGGATTACGTAGCTGAATTCTGGAGAAGTTAAAATAAATCTCACTGCGATAAATCTCTGGAAAACCTTAAAGTCATGTTTTAAAATAATGTTTGTAGATTATAAACTATAAATTTGTGGATGTTTTGAAAAGAGATTAGAGTCACAGTGCTACACTACATGGTATAATGTATTGTTTGGGCCTCTTAAGTGTCTCTGTGTGTGTAGTGTGTGTGTGTGTGTGTGTGTGTGTGTGTGTGTGTGTAAACCCTCCTGTTCTGCTTCGGGTCTGGCCTGAATCAGCTAATGTAAATCCCAGCTAATGCAATAACGAATCAACTAAACAGCTACACATACACACACAACGCTCTCGCTCATCTAATTCCTTTTCTGTGCCTCTCCCTCCTGTAGCTGGTTATCTGAGTGTGCTGATGAGTTATCAGTGGCAGACTCTCTGGTGTCGGGTGGAGGCGGGGCTTCTGAAGATGTTCCGTGACCCCAGCAGTGACCTCAGCCCTCAGTACACGGTGCAACTGCAGGGCAGTGAAATCCAGCCTGGGCCAGACACTGCCCACGCCTACCGCATAACAATTCTACAGCACGGGGACCAGGTGGCAGTCCTGGAGGTACACACACACATGCATGCACCGCTTCCTCCAAATAAAACTCTAAATACATACACATCTCTGGACTTTACTGGTGCTTTATGCTTCTCTGTGCGCGTGTGTGTGTGTGCGTGCATGCGTGTGCACGTGTGTGCGCGTGTGTGTGAGTTAGGTTGGCTGTTCTGATGATAAAGAGAACTGGGTTCACCTCCTGCAGGATGGGAGCACAAACCAGAATACCGAACCTCTCAGGTAAACACACACACACACACGCACGCATGTGCATATACACACACATACATCAGTGCATACACACAAACACACATGTACACCTATACACACACACACACACACGCATGTACACACATACACACCCAAAAACACACATACGCGCATACACACACACTTTCCCTAACCTCTTTCCACACTCTATGTTCTCTTTTGCTCAGTGGCCTAAAAGTCAGAAGGTTCCCAAAATCAAACACGTACATCGACGACCCCTTCCAGCAGCTGTGTGGTGGAGTCCACTCGCAGCCCATCTACTCGAACGCATCTATCCTGGAGCACATGGTACAGTCCAGGAGGGATGTTTAACAGTTATCGGTGTCTAGGGGACCCACATATGGAGAACAAATATGGGTTGTTTACAGTTTGTGTTTAGTTGAGTCTAACCTGAACTTCCTTATCTAAAACCTCTCATGACAGTGAATCTCACAGTACTGTGTAGAAAAGGTCGCTAGAGTTGCCTGAGAGAAATTTTTCAGTTTCAGAAATCGCCTACTGGTGGAAATACAGATTCACCATCGGATCCTGCCAACTATAGCAACAATGACCTCCTCCGTCAGCTTGGTGAGTGAGTCCTGGACCCGCTGGTACTGCTGGGTCTAGCCGGGTGCCTCTGTGCCACCCTGGTTCTGCCGAGTCTTTTTATCTGTCTCCGGTTTCTCTGCTGTGAGACGTCTGTGAGTAATAAATGAACCCACAGGCCTGATTGCTGTCTCAGGCTCAACAGTGTAATTGTGTTTGGTTGGGCTTTTGAGTGCGGGTGTGTTTGGTGCAGAGTAAAAACAGCATAATCAGACTGGGATATTTATATGTTGAGTGTGTGTGTGTGTGTGTGTGTGTGTGTGTGTGTGTGTGTGTGTGTGTGTGTGTGTGTGAGAGAGAGAGAGAGAGAGAGAGAGAGAGACTGTTTCCTCCTTCGTGTGGAGCATACCCAGAGAGAGAGAGAGTTGAGGGTGTGGTGTAACAAAAAGAAACTTTACTTGTAAACCAAATTACTGACATGAAAGGTTTGGTGTGGGGACCCACCGGCTGGGTACTTTCCACTTGGAGAGCTGTGCGTGTGTGTGATTAGAGGAGTGTGTGGATGTCCTGAGGCCAATCCTCCCCCCACACACGGCTGCATTCAGCACTCATGGATACGGTGCTAAATAACAGTGAGGAGTTGGCAGTCACAGGAGCTGTCTTAATAGCTCACACTTAATAGCTCGCAGGCTTACCAAGAAATCTTCACTGACGTCATATTCCACTGATTCAGGAGATCGGTACAGCTAGAAATGACGTGAGGTGTGTGACGAGAGTGCTCTCTCTCGATGCGCTGGCTAACCCTTCACAGCACAGGGTCCGAACAAGTTAGTGGAGAAGTGTTTGGGCCGTACAGTATTGTCAGTACCGTCAATACTGTGAATACTGCCCTGTGAAATACTTTATGGGGATGGTAATGTGTGTGTCTAGTGTGCTTGCAGTCTCTCTCTCTCTCTCTCCCCCTCCCCCCCTCTCCCTCTCTGTCTTGCTATCTTCCTTTCTCTCTCTCTCTCTCTCTCTCTCTCTCCCAAAAAAAATAAGTCTGAAACTTTTTTAATCTTGTGGTTGTGGTTACAGAGAAGGGATGCAGTGTTGTGGCGTATAGACGTACACACACACACACACACACACACACACACACACACACGTATCCTTTTAAGACCAGGAGCATATTGTGTTTTCATTCTTAGCCCAACTTTCCAGTAAGAGTCTTTAAACGGAGACTAGTAGAGGAAACAGAAAAACAGTGTGTGAATATCCACAAAACCAGGAGGAATCTCTCCTACACACACACACACATGCGCGCGCACACACAGACACACCCACATTCGCACACGCACGCATACACACACACACGCATGCAGAAAAATGTGGAGAGATGCCTTTCAGATCTGCTGATATCAGTTATGTGTGTTTTTATGTGTGTGTATCAGGTGAGAAAGTGTGTGAGGCAGAGCGATGTGTACAAAAGCTTGAACTGTCAGGAAAACGGGTGCAGCTGAGAGCAGGGTCAGAGGTCAACCTCGTCAGTGTGACCTCTAAAAGCGCCAAACGCTCATCATTCAGACAGTCCCTCCTCCCTTTCTGCTCAGAGAGAACACAGGTAACACACACACACAGGTAACACACACACACACACAGGTAACACACATACACACACACATACACCCATTCACACACACACACACACAGCCATGCACACACACACACAGACAGATTAATGTAGATTATCTTACTTGAATGATATAAGAATTCAGTCCCTTTGCAGGTGAGAAAAGTGAGAGTAGAGTTAGAGGTTTGATGTGCTGCACTGCCCCCTGCTGTTGGAATCTAGACTTACAACAACAGAAACAAGACTGGTGACATCACGATTCAGCTGGCTCATGTTCTCCTGTTATGTAACTGTTTTAATTCAGCCAGCCTGTACTAGACATTGATAGGAAATGCCCGTTCTGTGGTGTGTGTGAAGACCCATCGCGCTGCAAATTCATCAGAATAAAACATGTGCGCTACATTTATGAAACAGTGCAAAAAAACCCCCGAAACAACAAAAATAATGCATGCAAGTTCAGAAACGCTGCAAATCCAGTCACAACACAACGTGTTTCTGGAGGACACGCGGAGGGATGAACTCCTGCGAGACCACTGGTCACTGAGTAGCTGATGAACAAATAATTCTATTTGTGATTCCCACTGTTATATCGTTATATTAGTGAGGCTGATACACAACCAACAACTAATCTGGGCATGCGATGCCTTCGTTTGTCTTCATTCCTGGTCAGATACACTCAAAGTGTGTTACTACTTCACAACACAGGCTACGAGTTCATTCACGTTTGAAAGTTTAGCTACAGGTCTACAACCTGTGACCCAGACCTGGCTTTAAGCCCAGTTGATCAGCCAATCAATGTCCAGAAAAACAACCAATGGCATTCACGGCTCGAACAAGGACCATGAACAAACAGATATTGCAACAAAAGCTCACAGTATGATGCTCGCACTGAAGATGTCACCTCGTCTGGTGATGAAATGTCTGCAACCGAAATGCCAAGATCGGAGAACACTACAACATCGACCTTCTTTACAACCTGGCCGCAGCAACACACGAATAGACCAGCTGCTCATTATGTACCATAAAACCAAAGACAAACCCGTGGAAATCGCAAATCTCAGTTACTTTCACTCGGTGTTGGGTTGTCTGTGCCCTCTGTGTGTCCCCGGAAACACTTCCGCTGTGCTGACTGGATTTGCAGTGTTTCTGAAGGTGTGTGCATTTTCTATATTTGCATCACGTTTCTGAAACGTAGCGCATGTACTGTCATGCTGATGAATGTGTGTCATATAGTTGCAGCGCGATGGGTCTCGCTGCCACTGTAAATCTGACCTGATGATGTAAAGCAAAGCTAATGCAATATGAAGTACACACACACGCGCGCACACACACACGCACACGCGCACACACACGCACACACACGCACACGCGCACACACACGCACACACACACACACAACACTGAAACTCTCTCTCATTCACTTAGGGAGGGCTCCTGTCTCCGATCCTGCGAAGGACAGCCTCTGTTAAGAACTCCCTGAAGAGAGTGCCCTCTGCCTTCTTCATTGAGCATGGCAAGGTCTTTCACAGGAGGAGGGTAAGTTCTCCCTTCATCTTCGCCCAATCGTTAGTCATGACCACCTCTGCCACTCACGAGTTGATGAAGCTCCACTACTGCCCCTGTGGCGTGGGACTTCAGTTTGGTCAGGAGATGTTCAAATGCTCTGATGATCTTTCATGATGTTTGTGTGTGTTTTGCAGGAGTGGGAGACAAACGGTCTGGCTTGACCTCAACGCCCCAACACCCTCTCCTCACCGTGTACACATTCCCTTCCTGTTATTAACACCATCAGCAACCTCAACGCCCCAACACCCTCTCCTCACTGTGTACACATTCCCTTCCTGTTATTAACACCATCAGCATTGTATTGCACTGAGAACATTCTAATTTCTGAGCATGTGGATCATGCATATATTTGATTTTTAGTTTTTTTTTTTGTTGCCAGGATTAATTTTATAACTGATCTCAGCAAATGCTTTTAGTGTCGGTTTCTTGTTCATTTCACAGCCTGGTTTCAACCACCCTTAAAGGTTCAATCTGTGCTCCTCTGGGCAGGTAGTGAGCGTTTGTGTATATGGGCCTTGAGCAGGTTGGTAAGCTCCCAACATCTCTGAGTAAAGGCCTTGGAAAACAGACACTGCTGTGTTCCTTTTAGTCAGCTAATGTCTTCCAGCTCTGCTGCATGTTAGTGTAAGGGTGTAATGGGACAGTGGTGCTCAGTGGTGAAGGTACTGGTCTAGTAATCAGAAGGTTGCTGGTTCAAGTCCCACCACTGCCAGGCTTCCACTGTTGGGTCCCTAAACAAAACTCTTAACCCTCAATTACTCAAGTTGTGTTCAGTCAGAGTTGTAAGTCAGCTAAATGCCAATGTAAATGTGTCTTAATGTATAAATGTGTCTTAATGACCTCAGCTGTAGTTTTGGTTCCTTTGCAAATGATTCATCAGATTTATTTCAAATACTATCACTAACTGAACTAGTTCTGGAGCTCATAAGCACACATTGACTGGTCTCATTTAAAAAAAAAAAGCTACAACGATGTCTCTAACATGTCTCACAGTTAGTGTACCTCCAGAGCTGGAGCTAAGGTACTGCCAAAGCTTCAGGGCATTTTTAACTGTGCTGCCCAGCTACAACAGCATCGGACTGTAAGGAAGAGATTGTGCCATAATTCTTTAAACCTTTTGAGACTCCGGAATTCTTCAGCGTGTCTTATAAACGTGGACAGAGAAGTTGGAAGTTCCCTCGCAGTCTGAGGCACGTCCGAACAGACGGAGCGTGGCGTTCTTTAACGCACAGTGTTGAAACTCCTGTCCTTACATGCCTTTGTACCAGAACCAAAACTCTGTGTGTGTGTGTGTGTGTGTGTGTGTGTGTCCACTGACATGCAAAAATTAAGATCAGGGAACTGAAGTGTGTATATAAGCGGCTGCAGGCTGTGGGGTCATGACCTGATCTTCCTGTACACCTGTGGTAACAGATCAGCATTTTCTACTTCACGTACATGTGCACGTGTTTTGTATTTTATATGAAGGTTTTTTTTAACTATGTCAGTTCTCTGAAATGATGCGTGGGGTTGTTGCTAGTGTAGCCAAACGGATGCGGGATTCTGGTGATGGCTGCAGCCTACTAAAACAAAACAAACCCCTTTAAGTCTAGATGTCAGCCAGCGGCGGAATGCTGAGAACTGTGGTCTAAGGAAAACTCGACAAACATCTTTGGACTTGTACAATAAATGAACCAACTGTAGGTGATGGAGAATGTGTTGTTTACATGTGTAAGATTTCTGACATTTCCTTTGCTTGCAGCCAGCACACAGCTTGTTGAGTCTTGAAATAAATTCTGACCTTTGCTAGCCTAGAGAAAACTTAAACACAAATAAAGTAACTCACATAAACCAAGAGTTTTCTTATTCTTCTGAAACTTCACAGACCGCTGCGTGATTGTGGGTCTTACTCTTGTAACTACTTTGTGCTTTAGTTTCACTGTAGTTACTGAATAATGAATAATAATTCCTAAATGATAAGATTTAGGATTATTAAATGAATAACAACCCTGGAGTATAAGATGTTAATATACGGTTTTATCATAAAATAAGAAACCAGTCACACACATTACTTTTTGTTGTGTTTAAAGTCAGAAAGAGCAGATTAACGAGGTCTCTTAAACGTGGACACTGATGGAACAACTAAAGACTAATGATGGCTTATCATCCCGTCATAAATCAGAGAGGCAGGTTTCCTGTGGCTGGGTCTAGCCGCCAGACCTCCGAGCCCTCCCAGTTCCAGACTGGCTTCTCTGGATTCCTGGGGAATGTTTCTTGCCAAACTGCGTGTGGTGCACACAGAGGCAGTGCAGCCACTCTATGCCATGTCTGCTCGTCACGACATGCAAAATGGATGTGGCTACATAAGATCTAAAAAAAAACCTCACTAGAAACAGAAATTTTTTTCCCATGCAGATGTCTGTTGGCAGATAGACACAAAGAGCTCGGTGAAGTTCTGTGCTCATTGTGACTACATTTCCCAGAGTCCCATGCTTTGGTCCTGTCAACTAAAGACTCTTTGAAATACAGTCAGTTCATTTGTCCAAACCCAAGTCTCACTCCAAAAGTGCGTTTCTGTAAGTTGTTTGAGCCTCACGTGATTTTAACAGGGACTGCTTGACTGTGGGCTGGTCTTCCTGATTTAGATTAGGACTAAGCATGAATGAAAAGGTGGTGAATCTCCGCAGGCAGAGAAATGTAGTTTCAGATCAGGTCTAAGATCAGGTCTGAGATCAGGCTTAAATGCAGTCTGGAACATGTCAGCTCCGAGTTTGCAAGATGGAATTAAAATGACTAGAATGAAAACAGGTGCAGAAATTACTATAAAATAAAATTACTACGGGGAACGCTCGCGGAACTGTTTCAGCGCCGTAACTGGAACATAAACAAAATAATGAAAACTGGTGTACTTGTCCCAAATCCAAGCCGCGTTGAAAAAATGAAAAATTTTTCTCAATTTATACAAGACTCGAAAAAAACCCATGTCTTACTGGCTGCATTTGCATTTTTAAGGCTTGTACTGTTTTTGAACGTCTTAGAATTGCGTAACTTTCCCTAGTTTCCCAGCACACAGGCCTGGTCCGCGCAGACGGCGGCTGTTTGGGCTTCCTGGAGTTCAGACTTCATCTCCTCGGGCAGCTGGAGGGCAGGGCAGGAAGGTTTGTTGTGACGACGGTAACGGCGCGCTGTTTCACAATAAGATCATTACGGAAAACTTTAGAGAGCAACTTTAAAAAGCATTTAACGCCCCTTTAAAGGTGACGGGCAAGGCGCGTCTGCCAAACGCCGTGAGTGTAAAATGTAAATGTGAAATAAATGTTAAGGCCTGAACTGGACGGATGGCTGTGGAATGCCTGCCGCGGCAGTATCCGCCCTGCACTTTTCCTGCTCCTTCTCCCACACAGACACCAGCAACACCACAAACCGAAACAAGCCGTTTGTTTCAGGCACTGAACATGCTAACACGCACTAAAAAACACGCTTGTTTCCTTCTTCCCCAGCGAGAGTCGTGTTATTACAGACCCCCGTCTGCGCGTAATGGCGCGGCGTGTCCGCGCGGAGGCGCACGCGCACCGACCAGCTCCCCCTCGCGGTGCCTCTGGCCCAGGTGGATGAGCAGACCCCCCCCTCCCATCGCCTCGCTCTTCCGGCTCTCCCGGACAAGCTTGTGTGGCACGCACCACGGCGCATTAGCTCGTGCTAGGTGCTCTCGCGCGAGAGACGCCCGCGACAGACATGTCCTAACTTTTCGCGCGACCCCAGTCGAGTTTTCGGGAGCAGCTTCGCGGACGCAGAGAGGCGAGCGCGAGTTCCCAGCGCAGCTCCACAGGTGGGGATGTCTCCGTGAAGCTCTCCTCTGCGTGCTTACAGCCCAGCGCCCGGGACCGTGCGCAGCTCGCTCCAACTCGCCTGCAGCAGGCAAGTCCAACTGTTGCTCCACAAACTTGAACGCCTGCCTGAAGGCTCGAGGCTCCAGTTCTGGCGTCCCACCGCAGTTACAGCTCCAGTTGGACGTCACCGGTCACAAAGAAGCCGAAGGTCGTGCGTTTTAATCCTTATCCGTGCTGGATCGTTGCTCTCGTGCACGGTTTGCACCGAGCTGGATTACGGTTGGTGTGGTATGAGGGCGTTAATCTGCTGGTGTGTGCCTGCGGTGTGTTTATGAAAATTTAGCCGGTTAGTGTCGCTGCTCTTGTAAGCATTTTCAGAGTTCCTCGTGTCAACACGAAATTGCAGATTTTCTCTGCCGCCCGGGCCGAACCGGGCCTTAGTGCGCGTGTAAAACAGGTCTGTAGTGTCGCACTGCTACTGAAGATGCCGAGCACGAGCCGGTAAGTGAGTTGTGTTTACTCGGTGTTTACAACGTCACGTAGGTCGTTGCTGATTTAGTTTAATTCGTATTTGTGTGTTGTTGTATTTTTGTTTATTTTTTGTCATGTTATGTTTTCACGACCACATCACGTAACTTTGTCTTTAGTTGTGCACCGGGCGGTGGGGCGCTCGCTGTCCTGCCGTGTCCTGCCGTGTCCTGTCGTCACGGACCGTCTCTTTGTCGGGGTTTCCACACCGCAGCGCCGTAAAGTGTCCGGCGCGCGCCTGCGTCCTGTTGCACGGGTCACCCAACCGCTTGGGTTGCACGCGCGCCAGCGGTGCTTCCTCGATACCTTTGTTCCTCCGAAGGGCGCGCGGGGATTTTTTTCCTCTGAGAAACTCGCCAAACCAGTGTCAGTGTAGCATTATATATATATATATAAAACACACATATAAACATACACATATATAAACACATACATATATATATATATATAAACACATACACACGTATACACATATAAACACATTTAAACACATACATATATAAACACACACAGGCGAGATTAAGTGGAGGCAGTGGCACTAACGTCTTCAGCGACGTCACGCGGTATTTAACGCTTCCGGCTCGCCTTGGTCCGGTTGCGGAGTTTCGCGAGCGCCTCGCGGAGGTATCCGACGACTGTCTCGTGTTCGGGTCGGAGTGCGCGCGTGTGCACGCCTAGTTAATTATTGGGGATATTTGCGTCATTCGTTGCTTATTTTTGTTATTCCGGATGTTGGGCGCCCAGTGCTGTGGCCTAATTTGGATGCTTGTGGAGGGTTTGTGTGAGATGAGCAGCATATTTGAGTTTGGTGGTGGAGTTGTGTGAGAAACTGCCGCGTTTCACACTCTTTTATCCTCATCTCATGGGACCTTAGTGTAACATCTCACCACACCGTCATCGTGTGCGCACGTATGTGCTTAGAAACACAGCATGCGGTTTATGGAATTTAGTGCAATTACAATAAATTGGCCAGAAGAATCTGAACCTTCTGGGATTCAGTGTTGTCAGAAGAAGTTTGAAAATACCATTTGTTCCAGTTTAATGATTTACTGATTACGGCTCTAACCGGCAGCCGTTCTCGCACGAGCTCAGCGCTACGCGTCTCTTAAAGGGCACATCTGCGTTTATGAGGACTGCCGCCGGGCTGCACCTGCGCGGTGTCCACACGTGCCATTCTGACTCTGTTCACACCCGGCGCTTTCATGTGTCTTGAGTATCAGATAACCAGGACAGAGGTTATCCACATAACCACAAGTGTAGACGCACTGTATTAAAAAAAGCATTTAAAACTACCTCACGATGTGGTGTGTTTACACTTGGTGCATGTTGTCAGGATTATATCTGTATGGCGATTATTCACATAAACAGGTTTAAATGGTCATGAGACGCATTTAAAACACACCTGCTCAAACCAGTTCAGGAGCCGCGTTTTAACCGGGTGTTACGCACATGTGCATGCATCCGTCTGTCTGGGCCACGTTAGACAAGCACAGCCCTGTCCAGTATCCCACGATGCCCGTGATCTCTGGGCAGGAGGTCCCCGGTGGGACTAATGTAGATCCCCAAGGCAGCAGGCATCATTTGCCTAGCAGGAAAGATGCAGACAAAGGGGTCCTTGCGTTTGAGACGGTTTGCATGTTATGTACCATGTAGCGGTTGGATTTCAAACTAACGAGAGATGTTCTGCAACCCCACGTAAACGCCTGATTTAAAAACCTTCACAGGACTAAGGAAATGTCCGTTTCTCCTGTAATGAGCAGGTGGAAACGGGGTCTCCGACGTGTCTACCTGAAAAGTGCCTGTTGTTGTTTTGATTTTTTTTCCGTGTCCCGGACAGTGAGACGAGGTTCCAACAACCTGCTGACACCTGGCCGTGAGGCGGCCGGGCCGCAACGCTCAGAATTCTCCTTTAGGTTTCTCCTCATGTCTCCAGGGTTTCTCTAGTTTAATATCTCACCACATACTTCTTTCTTTACATTTTCTCACACACTGAACGAATCTGCAGATTGCAGGAAAGTTTCTGTACAAACTGGAAAGAAAATCTCTGCGTGTTGAAGATGGATTACTAGGTAGATTACTAGATGGATGACTAGGTAGTTTACTAGGTGCATTACTAGATGGATTACTAGGTGCCTTACTAGATTCCATTAAACTGACAAACATCAACCTGTTGTATTCATCTCTACAGATTATTAAAATGTCTGCAATGAAAAGTCTCAGATTACAGTCAGTTCCTGGGTTAATATTGAGAAGGCTGGAGTTTCTTCAGAAGGAACAGAACTCTGACGGCTTTGCCTGTACTGTGCACTCAGAGTGAGACGTGAGGCAGTAACGTCACATCAGTGCTGAGCCTTTCAGAGCTGTAGCATGTCTGAGGCTACGGCATTGTCATAAATCATCATATCCTTTGGCTACTTATGATCGTATTGTCAGTGTTTAGGTAAATAGTAATGCTGATGTGAATAGTGATGTTGATCCTCGGATGCACTGTGATGCATCTCAGACAGTCTGGGGACATTTTGATTTGCATGAAATCTGCATCTCTGGATTGTGTGTTTTTGAGACGTTGTTTTCTGTCAGAAACGTGGGTGTGTGAAGTATTTCAGCCCTTCTGCTCAGATGAAGGGTCTTGGATGTGCATGTGTGTGTGTGGTTTTTTTTTTTTTAAGTGAACTCTGTCCTGAAATACCCTCACAGAAACATTATTTTGTGAACCTGATAACATTGGCACAGCTGAATTGTCCGAGTTTTGCTTTTGAAAGCATTTGTAAGCCCTGCGCGTGATTGCGTCCTGCTCGTATCTTGTACTTTGCTCGGTTACAGCAGGTCTGAGCAGAATTGATTAAAGATCAGTAAATGTCATAAAGAAGTCTTGGTTATTCATTTATTAAAAGTTTTGTTCTGATCTCGTGTTTTCCTGGTTAAACTCAGCGATGGTGTTCTCGGGCGGGGCTTTTACGGCCTGAGTTGTGCTGTGGAGGTGTATAAGATTCAGGCTTCCTTTTGTGCTCAGTCGTGACTCATCTTCTTGTTAAGTGATCAGAGCAGCCCTGACTGACTCTGATCGATACGGGTGGAGCAGCATCTCCTGTAGCTCACCTGGTAGAGCAGGTTAGGGTGAGGTACTGGTGACAGCGAGGCTGTGGGTTCGATCGACAGGGCGCACACACAGGCACACTGATAAATATGTCCTCTTCCCAACTCTGCGGACATAAGTTCTGAGGTTCAGTGCTGCCACAGTGTTTGGCTTTTTTGAGATGTTTACGTATTTCCAAAACAGAATCGTGGTTGTTTCTATTAGAAGTTTTTTATGTGCACACACACACACACACACACACACACAGCTGAGTTAAACAGACTACCATTTTCCTCCAGACTCCTCATGGGAAACTCTCACGGGTTCTGTGACTTCTGCCTGTTTGAGATCATTTCTGGTTTTGGTCGTCACGGTTACATGATATTTGGCTTCCTGCCCAGAGCTTTACACCGTAAACAGGACAGTCGTCCGCTCTCAGCTGCTGTGAGCCAATCATAATGAGCGGGTGGTGCATGCTGGGTAATTGGCTGAACCTACGCTCCCATCATAATGAGCGGGTGGTGCATGCTGGGTAATGGGAGCGTAGGTTCAGCCAATCATAATGAATGGTTCAGCTGCTGGAGACGTGAGACTCTGGTATTTACAGATGAACCTGGTTAGATTCTCTTCAGCTATGACTGGCCACTTTTTGGCGTTAGTGACCAGGCCCTCTGGAGCAGGGTATGGGGGGGACATGGAGACATCACCTGAGAACAGCAGCGAGACGTAAAAGTGTATCTCCTGAAGCTGGCCTGCGTGATATCCGTGGTGGTTTGCGCATGGTTTATTGATGTGGTTGTAGAAGTTTCTCTGAAGGGTTTAATGGACACACATGGGCCTGACGGATGAGCTGTGAGTCGCATGTGTGTGTAGGGTGGTGTATAAAACACCAGTACGACCCTGTATGGTGAATACTCACTTCCGGCTACGTGGGTCAGTACCGTCACGGCTGTGTGTGTGTTTATGAAAGTTTATGTCCTTTAACCAGAGCAGAACAGACGTGTTGAGGAATATATCAGCTGGGTTCATTATGTTGTCCTCAGGGGTGCGCATGTGTGTGTGTGTGTGTTTTTGCTGGACTCTACTGTGCATGTTTAACATTCCAGATTTGCAAAGACGTTTCCTGTCAACAAATGACAGCTCCTAGTGCAGACTGACCAGCTCCTCTCCTCTCCTTACCTCTCTCTCTCCTGCCCCCTGATCTTGGGTTTCGCTCTGGTTAAGGTGTTGAAGGTTTTGGTTTGGTTGCTAATCTGTAGTTGGGTGTCAGCCTCACTTATACATGCCTGTGTTTGTGTCTGCATGTTCACACCTGTTCTGTCCTTTTAACCCCACGTGTGTTTGCATACAAGTGTTTGTGTGTGGGGTTGAGTATATTAGCAGGCTGTATGAGCTCTGACCTCTCTCCCTCTCTCTCTCTCTCTCTCTCTTGCATTCAACAGCCTGACTCCTCCCCCTCCCTCTTCCCCCTGTGATATGACATCACCCAGCGGTTGCCACGGAAACCAGGGCTCCACTGCAGACAGTTGACATCCAGGCAGGTGAGTTTTCATTATTGTATTGGTGAGCAGCAGACAAAGTACAATTATGGAATTATGTGGGCTAGTCGCTCTGGCGTCTGTGTGTGTGTGGTTTTGTCTAGTCTTTGGGAGTATGTCTGAGGGCGTGGGTCTCATGTGGGTCTCGCAGTGCTCCGCCACCACATGTTCTCTTGCTGACCCATAATCTGGTTCTGACTGCACGTTCTGGTCCGTTGAGGTTTAATACGGAGGGTCTGCACTCATGTTTCTGCTGGGACTGATCGTAATTTTGCTTAATTGATCTCCATGTCTCCCTCTGGAGTTCACACACACTACCCACTGTAGCATGTTATCTGAGTTCACACACACCCCAAGCGCTGTAGTCTGTTATCTGTGAGTTCACGCACACCCCACGCGCTGTAGTCCGTTATCTGTGAGTTCACGCACACCCCACGCGCTGTAGTCCGTTATCTGTGAGTTCACGCACACCCCACGCGCTGTAGTCCGTTATCTGTGAGTTCACGCACACCCCACGCGCTGTAGTCCGTTATCTGTGAGTTAACTGTAACCGCTGTAACTGTTGTTTGACTCGTAGGTGTGAGGATGGCCGCACAGGTGGAGGTGGGTTCTGGCCGTCCGGATGCGGTGAGCAGCTGTCTGCACCTGAGCCCTCTTACGGATTCCAGCAACATGGCCCTGGTGGAGGATTCTTCTGGCCCCCACGGCTCCCTCATCCTGACCCCCGAGCCCCGCAAACCCATCCCCGGACCCAAACCCAGACTCACCCCAAAACCTTTCTCCGTGGAGAGAAGCTCCACCATTCGCCCCATCCTCGGCCCCAAACCTCAGCCCAAACCAAAGCCCGAATCCGCCCACAGACCCAGCCATCCCGGTGCCCTCAAACCCAAACTGCCGTCCGGCCGACCGGCACAGACTGCCTTTAGACCCGGCTTGGGACCAGCCCAGAAGCCAGACACCCCAGTCCCAAAGCTGGCCCCGCCTTCTGCCGAGGCAGCCACGCCCGCTCCCACACCCAGACCCGCTCATCTGGCTGCTGAGTGGTCCGGAGCCCCTCGGCCGAAGCCGTCCGGCGTGTCCATTACCCGTGCCAAGTCCATGGGATTCCTGCACGTCGCCAGACCGGAGGAGGACGAGAAGGTGGAGGGGACTGATGAGACCCACAACCCCGTGGTCCTTCGACCTCAGGAGGGCAGGACAGGCAGACCCAGACCGGTGTCGGCCGTCTTCCTGAGGGCGCCGGGCCAGGCGGAGCCCATGACCTCTGCCCCCAGTCCCGCGCCCCGCTGGGGGGCCAGGCGTCCCCTCTCCACCAACCTCACGTCCAAGTTCGAGCCACACCCGCGACCTACCAAGCTGGACAGCAAGGAGAACATTCCGGAAACACCAGAGCAGGTGGAGGCAGGCGGAGCAGGGAAGAGGATGGAGAAGGAGGAGGTGGAGACCAGTGGGTGGAGCAAAGCATCTCCTCTGGAGAGAGGCCCTGGGAAGGAGGAGGCAAAAGGGGGCGGAGACAAACCTGAGGAGAAGGCGGGGAGCAGCATAAAGAGGCGGATCAGTCTCCTGCTAGACTCCTCCTCTTCCTCCTCGCTGCCACACCCCCGTGGACCCACCCCAGGTGCAGAGCCTCGCTCGCCGGGGCCACTGAGCTCGGATGCCGACGGAGGCATCGGGGTCAAGCAGCGAATCAGAGAGCTGACAGAAGACGCCTCCACCGTGCCTACTCCGCCCCAGAAACCACAGCTTAAGCCCCGCCCTCTGCCGACGGACCTGACGAAACGGTAAGTACTTGTCCGCAAAGGGTTTTAGTGACCACACGTCACACACAGTTTAATGATCTCAGAAGTTTCAGGCGCTCGCTCACTGATAGTCCTGACTATTATTGTATCGTATCATTGTTCTCGTGATATTGAACAATCGTATCAGAGATTCTCACATTGTGCTCAAGATGCCTGTGCTGCCGTCTGCTTTACAACAGCGACTTCAAACACAGTGTAGAGATAAAAGACTGCAGTGGCCTGCGTAGGTCAGCCAGGCCCTTATTCAACCTGATAGCCTTTAGTCAGTACTTTTCCTCACCAGCAGCGGATGTGTTCACAGCTTCCTTACGGATCTGGAGAACCCTGCTGACCCCCAGGGCCCGCCGGGCGGAACCGGAGACGTGGTAAAGGTGAGAGAACGTCGTCCGTGGCCCCCCAAGGGTTTGTGGTCCTTCCCCAGCAGACAGCGAAAGGCTGATCGTTTGCGGTAAAGGAACCAGCTGAACTGCCATTTACATTGCTGTGATGCTTCTTTGGGTTTTTAGCAGGATGGATTGTAAATTGTAAAGTGCTGAGCTGTGCAGCTTCCTGAGTGGTGGGAAGAAACTGCACTTGTTGGAACCAAAGTTGTTAACATTGAGAGTGTGTGAGTAATTAATTAATTAATTCTTCATTATACAATAATTTTTTTAAAAGTTATAATGACAAGCATGTTATATTAAAATTCTTCATGCTGTCAGAGATGATGAATCCAAGTGTAGGTGGACTTTGGCTGTACTGTTAATTGGCTGTACTGTTAATTGGCTGTGTTGTTAATTGGCTGTGTTGTTAATTGGTTCTTGATTTTTCAGGGTTGGTACTGGTCACAGTTGCTGTTGACCTGTGTGTTGTTTTGGGTTCGATTCCAAGTCTCTGAGTGCTGGCGGTTCTGGTTTGGTCAGCGGGCCACAGATCCGGTTTCCAGACTCCAGATGAGTTCCTCATGTTTGTGTACAGTCCTGTCTTGTTGATGTTCAGCACATCTGGACCCTGTCTTAGTCCTGTCTTTCCTAGATATTCCTAAATTCAAGACTGGTTACTCAGTACACACTAAACAGAAATAAAGATGCAGACTCTGGAATTAAATGAAGAAAAGAGCTGCTCCTGTATTTATTCTGAGCTCAAACTTCCAAACGAGGCATAGTCTGGAGAATGTCTAACAGTCTCAGGTGGGCACACCTTTTATACATTTTCTTCATAACCATTTTTATTTTTTCATAAAAACTTGTCCAGGTTCCACTATTGTTCTTCACACCAAACATTATTCAATGTATGCAAATTGATATTCAACACTTATACCAACCAGTTCTTGGTACTATTAGGTTCAATCTGAACTACTTCTGTTTTTTTAAAAGGTGATCATATTCTATATCACCGGTTGCCCATATTGGTTCTTCTGGTGATGTCCATATTGTTTGTTCCGGTGCTTGGCTCGGCCGTTCTGTCCTTGAACCAAGGCTCCCCCTTGACTGAGGCCCCTAGAGGCCTGTCAGAGAGGCCTCCTGAGGATTTATGCTGCAGCCTACAGAGGCCTTTCCTGCATGAAACCAGTTTATTCTGGACCATCCATTCATTTCTGCTTACGATATAATTTTATTACTTCAGTCCCTTAGCACATGTGCACCCTGTCTTGGTCCCTTAGCACATCTGGACCCTGTCTTGGTCCCTTAGCACATCTGGACTAAAACTATTATAAGGACATTTCACCTCTTTGAATGTGGAAAAATTGTACAATATTTTTACTTTTTAAAATTTTTTAATGAAATCTAAATCAGTACTGGACTTCCCACTGCAAGCATGTGCAGAAAGTGAAGAACTGCAGTGTGTGAAGTGGTTTAGGTTTAGTGTGACTGGGCCACATGCTTCCAGCTTCTGAACAGGTTCGGTGGACAATCCTGTTGACTGAATCAGGCAGTTTGGCTTCTCGGAGGATGTGTGTTGGGTTCTGAGTTGGGCGTCTGAATGACCGCGGCCTCTGGAAGCCCTGCTGTACCGAACAGGAAGGTTTGTCGGGGAGAAGCGGTGAGAGTGAGCTGTCTCGCTGGACAAGGCCTGGTGCGAGTCCTGCCCCCTTAGCGAATAGACAGCGTGGGGATGCCTCCTGCCTGCCAGCTCGGTACCCCGGGTCTTCGGAGCTGGCAGCACTCCAAGCTCGTTGGGGTCCAGCGGCTCTCGGATGCATGTTCTCTGGAGCGCGTGGGCGCACATGTTCAAGCAGATTAGGACTTTGCCCCGACTGACTGATAAGAGCCGCCCATGTAACGAAAATGTTTGAATGTTTGAAAGGGAAGTTGGTAACATTCATAAAAGTGCCATTCATAAAAGTGAAAGGGTTCAGGGCGAGGTCGAGAGGTTTTTTGGTGAATACAAATCCTGGATTAACTTGATTAATTGATTTGTTCCTGAGGAGTTTTTGAATGGTGAATATTTACTGGAGCTCTGCCTGTGTGAAGGTGCTCGTCTGTAGGTTATGATGGAGATGGCATCTCGCAGACGGCTCGATGGCTGAGGGTTTGTGGAGCTGTGAGGAGCAGCGGGGGGGTTATCATGTGACGTGCAGTCCAGCTCTGACCTTCACGCAGTCCCGCTCTAGTTTTGCCTACAGTTCATAAACCATTTACATGTCATTTACCTCTCATTTGAAGTCCTTTTCCATCATCCCACGCACACAACAATTTTCCCTTTTCTGCTTCCCAGCATAACTTTTCTGTTGTAATGTGGCTGTGTCTCACGCCTGTTTGAATCGTTTGTTTAACTTGACTTTGACTGTTTTATCATTCCAAGAGTAAAATCCCTAAACTCACAGTGCTGTAAAGACCCAACACAATAATCCTTCCCTGGGACTTCAAACTCAGGGGTGGAGGTGGGCGGACGTGTTGGGAGGGGTGATTCCTTACAGAGAAAGAGTGGGGAAAAAGCCCTAACTTATTTGAAAGGCAGTGCTGATGTCATAGGGGTGTGGTGTTCAGCAGGTGTGTAACCTGAGACTGTGTTAGTCATGTTCTGATTATGAAACAGGGAGGGAGGGAGGGAGAGAGAGAGAGAGGGAGGGAGAGGAGAGAGAGAGGGAGAGAGAGGGAGGGAGAGGAGAGAGAGAGGGAGAGAGAGGGAGGGAGAGGAGAGAGAGAGGGAGAGGGGAGAGGGAGAGAGAGGGAGAGAGAGGGAGAGGGGAGAGGGAGAGAGAGGGAGAGGGAGAGAGAGGGAGAGGGAGAGAGAGGGAGAGGGGAGAGAGAGAGGGAGAGGGGAGAGAGAGAGGGAGAGGGGAGAGAGAGGGAGAGGGGAGAGAGGGAGGGGGAGGGGGAGGGAGAGGGGAGAGAGAGGGAGAGGGGAGAGAGAGAGGGAGAGGGGAGAGAGAGGGAGAGAGAGGGAGAGGGGAGAGAGAGAGGGAGGGAGAGGAGAGAGAGAGAGAGGGGAGGGGGAGGGAGAGGGGAGAGAGGGAGGGAGAGAGAGGGGAGAGAGGGAGGGAGAGAGTGATTGAGAGGGGGAGGGAGGGAGAGGGGAGAGAGAGAGTGATTGAGAGGGGGAGGGAGAGAGAGGGAGGGAGAGAGTGATTGAGAGGGGGAGGGAGAGAGGGAGGAGAGGGATTGAGAGAGAGTGAGAGAGGGAGGGAGGGAGCGAGAGGGAGAGAGGGAGGGGGGAGAGTGAGACGGAGAGAGAGAGTGAGTGAGTGTGAGAAAGAAGGGGGGGGGGGGAGTGTGATACATGTTGTTTTACAAACAGCAATAAGAGACTTGCTCCTCACACGCGACTCCCCGATCACCTTCCTCACACACACAGCCACACACAGCCAATCTCCTTGGTTTTGTCTTTTCCTGATCAGTCTCATGGTTGTTTTGGTGGGAGCTACCAGGCCACACACATACGGCAGCCGCCCTGTCTGTCTGTCTGTCTGTAATAATTTAATTATTAGAAAAATATTCAAATAAGCCTTCAGCACTGGGCTGTTTTATGTTCCTGCAGTGAGGATGCAAAAATAAATGTTTGTGTTTCAGTCTAAGGACTCCTTTGGCATTGGGCTATCCGTGTCACTAGAGGACGAGGTGTCCCGGGAGGTTCAGGACCCCGCGACCCCGGGCGGGATGCAGACGGTTCGGGCGTCTCTGTTTGAGAACGTAGTGGAGAGACGCAGCGTTTACCTGGTGGATGACGGCAGCCCCCGAGGTCCTCCGTCCGCCTGGGACGGCGTGGAGGAGGGACATCTGTTCACGGCTACGTTCCGAGAGCCTGCCTCGCCTCCCAGCACCCGGCGGGTGGAGCACGTCTTCGATACAGTGGTGCCGGTGGAGCAGAGTTGCGCGGTCAGTGAGACGCTGTCTCCTGCTCATCTGGAGGGATGTGCGCTCGTGCTCCGCTCTAGGAGATCGGACGAGCTGCAGCAGGACGAGAGCGCCCTGTCGCCGAAGGAGAGAGAGGGACAGGTGGATGGCAGCCACCTGTCCCTCAGGGTGGGGGCGTTGGTGAAGTGGGATTCCATGGGTATGGACGAGGAGGTGGAGACAGGGAGACACAGAGAGATCCTGAGAGACATGGAGGAGGAGCTCCAGAGACAGATGGAGGTTCACAAGGCTGCCGTGGCCGTCATGGAAGAGGACGAGAGCGAGGCAGAGGCACAGGGACAGCTTGAGGCGGAGAGACAGAGACAGGTGGAGGCGGAGAGACAGAGACAGGTGGAGGCGGAGAGACAGAGACAGGTGGCGGCGGAGAGGCAGAGACAGCTGGAGGCGGAGAGGCAGAGACAGCTGGAGGCGGAGAGGCAGAGACAGGTGGAGGCGGAGAGGCAGAGACAGGTGGAAGCGGAGAGACAGCGACAGGTGGAGGCGGAGAGACAGCGACAGGTGGCGGCGGAGAGACAGCGACAGGTGGCGGCGGAGAGACAGCGACAGGTGGCGGCGGAGAGACAGCGACAGGTGGCGGCGGAGAGACAGCGACAGGTGGAGGCGGAGAGACAGCGACAGGTGGAGGCGGAGAGACAGCGACAGGTGGAGGCGGAGAGACAGCGACAGGTGGAGGCGGAGAGACAGCGACAGGTGGAGGCGGAGAGACAGAGACAGGTGGAGGCGGAGAGACAGCGGAAGGTTCTGGACACGGAGGCGGTCCAGGCGAACAGGTCGAAGGTTGCCCACGCCGTGGCGCCCTGGGCCGTGGGAGCAGAGGAGCACCGTGTGCTCCGCAGAGAGGAAGTGCCGTTCGACGACTTCTCCGTTAAAGCTGGGCGCTGGGGCTCTCCCAGGCGAGCAGTCTCCATGAGGTATAACCGTCCCGTGGACGCCTCCAGGACATGCTCCCCGGACAGGCGGAGGAGGGCGAGGAGCCGCGAGAGAGCCCAGGAGCACGAGCACGAGGCGGAGAGACAGAAACTGGCAGAATATGAAAAGATGAGTGAGCTGAAGAACCAGAGGGAGCTGGACAGGGAAGCGGAACGTCAGGTGGAGCACGAGAGGAGAACAGCAGTAGCAGAGAGAGACCTGGACAGACGTCGTCGTCAGGAGTTTGAGCGCGAGAAGGAGAGAATGTTGGAACAGGAGATGCTGAAGTTGAGAGAGTTTGAGAGACAGCGAGAGCTGGAGAAGGAAAGAGAGAGACAGCTGGAGAGACAAGAACTTGCACGACAAAGGGAACTTGAGAGACAAAAAGAAGCAGAAAGACAGAGAGACCTTGAGCGAGACCGACTGAGGCAGCGAGAACTGGAGCGTCAGAAAGATCAGCAGTGGGACGTGGGTAGGTGGACACAGAGTGCAGAGGAGAGAGACCGGCAGAGAGCACGGGACGACCTGGACAGGATCAAGGAGCTGGAGAGACGCCGTCTCCTGGAGTTCTCGCTGCAGAAGGAAAGTGAGATGTCTTCACAGCTGGGCCGGGAGGAGGACCAGCGGCTGCTGGGACCACACCTTCGTCCCAAGGTTCTGGATCTGGACGCCGTTTCCCTGGACGACCGACCGGTCCGGGGCGGGGCCAACCAAGGTACCGCGCCGCCGTGGAACCCGCCCTCAGGCTGCGACGACGATGTCTCCGGACGCAGCGTCCTGGACGTGGATTCTTTCAGGACCCAGATGCCCCCCGCACTTCCTGTCGACCCCTTCGGCATGACAGCCTTTGCGGGTCCGGACCTGGGTTTTGGCCAGCCATGCCCCACGGACCGGGCGGGAGCAGGACAGCAGCCTGGCTTGACGTGGGCCGCGTCTCAGGTGGAGATGGCCGTGGACGAACCTCTGTGGGTGTCTGGGGCAGAAGAGACCAGGAAGAAGCCAAGCCTGGAGGAAGTGAGCCTGGCCTTCCCCCGCACCCCTGGGCCTGTCTGCCCGACTCCAACACCCGCCTCCAGCTTTGGTATGTGTATGCTGGTTCCAGAGAGGGTGTGGTCTCTGCCAGCTGACGGAGGTGTGGCTGGTGCGCTCAGCTCACCGGTGTCCTCTACGGGCAGGACGGAGCCCCAGCTGCCTGCCATGTCTTCAGCTGTAGCAGAACCAGCCTGGGGCCCCAACTGGGAGCTGGTCTCCCAGGATCCCGGCCAGACGTCACACTGGAGGAAGGGGGTTCAAGTGAGTGCGAGCGCACACACACACACACACACACACACACACACACACACACACACACACACACACGCACACACACACACACACACACACGTGCGCACAGCCTGATGTGTGTATAAATTTAATGCTTTGTCCATTGTTGTTATGGTCCCTTACTTACGTGTGTGTGTGTGTGTGTGTGTGTGTGTGTGTGTGTGTGTGTGTGTGTGTGTGTGTGTGTGTGTGTGTGTGTAGGAGTCCCGGGTGCGATCTCGGAGTGTTAATCGGAGGTCTGCTGACTGCTCTACTGTTGACGGGCCACTGTCTCGTCTGAGGAGCCGTAGTGCACACAGAGAGCGAGATAGCTGGGTGAGTTGCGTGCGCACACACACACAGAGCAAGGACATCAAAGCTGGGTGAATCTCTCTCTCTCTCTCTCGCTCACACACACACACACAGGACATAGACACCAGAGCTGGGTGAGTGTGTCTGTGTGTGTGTCTCTCTCACACACACATGCATGCATACATTATTCACACATATTCTCACACTATCTGGACACAGGGGCACACTCACTATCCAGACACATACACACACGCTATCCAGACAGATACACATACACACAGTCCAGAAACACACACACATGCATGCATTATTCACGCACCACAATCCAG
>NC_137516.1:1297500-1302500 GCF_041902795.1 Electrophorus electricus | reverse complement strand
CTCTGTGATACACACACACACCCGTGTGACTGCCTCTCTGTTGGAAAATGTGGAGCTTCTCTCTCACACTACATATCCACTCAGCCAGGATAAGCTTTCCTAGAACGACGGTCCTGCTGACTTCGGGTTCCACTGAGCATGTGCGGACGGTGTTCCGGTCCCTGCTGGCTCAGACTGTCAGATCAGCCACGTTGTGGTTACTGTGAAACCCACAGAAAAGCTGATGTGTGTTCTGGCCATGGGCACTCATTACTGTTATAAGGAAGTCCGCTAGCTGTGCATGCACACTCTGGAACCACCTCTCAGAAACTACAGATGATAATCTGAACTTCTGGATAATCCCTGGGTCACTGGGCACTGGAGGTCATTTAAACACACAGTCAGGTCTACACTACGAGGTCATTTAAACACACGGTCAGGTCTACACTACGAGGTCATTTAAACACACGGTCAGGTCTACACTACGAGGTCATTTAAACACACGGTCAGGTCTACACTACGAGGTCATTTAAACACACGGTCAGGTCTACACTACGAGGTCATTTAAACACACGGTCAGGTCTACACTACGAGGTCATTTAAACACACGGTCAGGTCTACACTACGAGGTCATTTAAACACACGGTCAGGTCTACACTACGAGGTCATTTAAACACACGGTCAGGTCTACACTACGAGGTCATTTAAACACACGGTCAGGTCTACACTACGAGGTCATTTAAACACACGGTCAGGTCTACACTACGAGGTCATTTAAACACACGGTCAGGTCTACACTACGAGGTCATTTAAACACACGGTCAGGTCTACACTACGAGGTCATTTAAACACACGGTCAGGTCTACACTACGAGGTCATTTAAACACACGGTCAGGTCTACACTACGAGGTCATTTAAACACACGGTCAGGTCTACACTACGAGGTCATTTCTGCTTACCTAGTCTGGCCCTGATTCCCCTGCGCTGCTAAACTGTGCCTCCTCCAGAGGGTGCTGTCTGTCTGCATGTGGCTTTTTTTCTCCTTCCAGTTGTACTAACCAGCCTGTTTCTGGTGTTTGTTGGGGACAAACAGGATCCACTGGTTCACCTTGAGGTGTAAGGAGTGGCAGAGCCTGTCCTTACACGAGCGCCGTGCAGGGGACTTGTGCACCAACACACCCTGATCGGTGAGCGCAGTCTGCTCCTGACGGGAGCACGAGTGTCAGAGCAGCGTGTGCGCGGGGTAAGGGGGCCGTGTGTGGAGAGGACTCGAGCTCGCACGCTGTCAACTTCAGGGACGATTGGGGCAGACTCACACACACACGCTCACTCACTCCTGGCTCATTGGACTTCCTTGACTCTCTCAGTTCTCAACCTGTCAGCTCTGTGCTGTGTTGCGTAACCCCATTATAACCCTTCCACCACGCGGGCATGCGCACACACAGGCTGCTATAGTAACAGTAGGATGCACTGCAGTGTGTGTGTCGCCCTCCTCTCACGCCCTAATACCTCTCCCTCTCTCACAAACCACAGGTTCTCTCCCTCCCCCTCTTCCTGCCCCCCTCCTACTGTTCTCTCCCTCTCTCTCTCTCTACCTCCCTCCCTCCCTCCCTCTCTCTCTCTACCTCCCTCCCTCTCTCTCTCTACCTCCCTCCCTCCCTCTCTCTCTCTCTCTCTACCTCCCTCCCTTTCTCTCTCTACCTCCCTCTCTCTCTCTCTCTCTACCTCCCTCCCTCCCTCCCTCTCTCTCTCTACCTCCCTCCCTCTCTCTCTCTACCTCCCTCCCTCTCGCTTTACCTCCCTCCCTCCCTCTCTCTCTCTCTCACTCTCACTCTGTCTCTAAGCTCTGTCTGTCTCTCCCTCCCTCTCTCTTTACCTCCCTCCCTCTCTCTCTCTCTCTCTCTCTCTCTCTACCTCCCTCCCTTTCTCTCTCTACCTCCCTCCCTTTCTCTCTCTACCTCCCTCCCTCCCTCCCTCCCTCTCTACCTCCCTCTCTCTCTCTCACTCTCACTCTCTGTCTCTAAGCTCTGTCTGTCTGTCTCTCTCTCTCTCTCTCTCTCTCTGTCCTGCCTACATTCTCTGGCTGCTTCTCTAGTTTGTACGTCTGGGCTGTACCATTTCTCCACTGCCTCCCAGTACCTGCAGCAACTCTGAGCACAAACGACGGAGCGAGGGAGCGAGCGCGCGAGGCTCTGAAGGACAGGCGTTCGGACACTGCCGCGTGGTTTAGCTCTCTGCCTGCGTGCTGAGGATTTAATGGGGGTGTCCTGCTGAGTTTTTCCACTGTGGTGTTGTGTTTCCTGCACAGGAGAAGGAGAACATGAGTGGATCAACACTCTGACTGCGCTCAAAGCTCGCTCAGTCTTGCAGTTTTGCCTGGTTGCGTGTGTGCGTGTGTGTGTGTGTGTGTGTGTGTGTGTGTGTGTGTGTGTGTGTGTGTGTGTGTGTGTGTGTGTGTGTGTGAGTGAGTGAGAGAGGGAGAGAATTTGACTGTTCTGACAGCTCCACTGGCAGGTTTGAGCTCTAAAACAAACACACTGTGCAGGTGTGGCTCTCTGCTGGTGAACCTGTTCAGAACACTGCAGAACATCTGAGCTTTCTTACCAGGACGTGGGCTGACAGCCAGCGCACGCACTTGTGTGTGTGTGTGTGTGTGTGTGTGTGTGTGTGTGTGTGTGTGTGTGTGTGTGTGTGAGACCAGCGCATGTGCTGGTGTGTGTGGAACTTCACAGCGAGCCAGTAGAGTGGAGTCAGGGCTTAACCACGATACACCACTTCAACCTTTGTATGTTGCTCTGTGAGGGCTGATCTGGGGGACGTGCTGATCTGGTTCACCAGCAGGGCGCCACTGACCTCTGCCCTTGACCTCGGCGTGAACATGGATTCTGGCATCTCCAGGTAAAGCAGCGGTGTGAACAGACTTCCTGAAGCTGTGTGGCAGAGGTGTCAGCCAGCAGGGGACATCGTGACCTCACGGGCGGAGATGGATTACCTGGGTGACAAGTTGTCAGCGGCCCAGGCGCAGGTCTCCGGGTGGGTGGGGTCCGTGCGGGGGTCCGTGCGACGGTCCCTGCAGGGTGCCCTGACCCTCGTCTCCGCCAGCGTGGAGAGAGGAGGAGGTGGAGCAGGAACAGAAGGGGAGGAGGGAGGGGCCTTCAAAAGGACCGCCTCCTTACGCTTGCTGGCCAACCGCAGTCGAGAGTCCTTCCGCAGGTTCAGTCTGCGTAGCCAACAGCGGCTGTCTCTACGAAGGCGGACCACGCCCACCTCGCTGGCCACGCCCACCACACCTTCTTCTGTAAGGCAGTCCACTCCCAGTGCTGTGTGTGTGTGTGTGTGTGTGTGTGTGTGTGTGTGTGTGTGTTTGGGTGTGTGTGTCCCTCATGTTGTACAGGCAGATGTGTGTCTCCCAGCTAAAGTCCTGCTTTCTATCTGTCCTCCCAGTATAACGGTGGTTTTTCAGTGTTGGACACTTAAACTCGCGCTGGATTGTCTCAAACGTAGTGAAGGAAATTTGTTGTATTTGGTTGAATGTTTTGCACTCAGTGAGGAAGTGCAGCTCTGTCTCTACAGTGTCTTCATCACACTGCTTGTGGAGTCTGCTCTCTGGACGTCCAGGCTGTGAAGCTGGACTTTGTCAGCGTGGTTGTGGTGTTTAATATCTGTCATGTACGTGTGGCAGTCTGTTGGTGTGCTGATGTTGGCATCACGGCTCTGTGCTGATGAGACGGGGGGTTCACTAGTTTTAGTGTAACCAGTATTTAATGACCCTTTTATGGATTTTGAGGAATGGTGAGGATTCAGCGCTACAGTTGTTTGTTGTTTTTCTGTGCACATTTATAAACTTCAGTGTGCAGAAGTTCAGCTGGGTGTCTGTTCACCTGGGGAAATTCTCACTCTCACTCGCTTGTTAGTGTGGCTGTATTGGCACGTGTCATTGGGCGTTTGGTGGTGGGTGGAGTTTCTTTGGGCAGACCCGCGTGCTTTTCAGTAAAAGCACTCCCACCCACGTCTGTGTTCCACGTCCCACTACTACTGCAGGGCACACACGCTTATCAGCGTATTGCGTGTTATTAAATGGACATGGGTGCCTTAAATATGGATGATTTTCAGATCACTGCTATTTGTGAATGAAGGAAGAGTCCAGAGGTCCAACATGCTGGTTTCCTGTAAAAGGGACCCACTAAGACTACTGGGCTGCTTTGTCCTGAACCAGGATGTCATGTCATATACATGAGCAGCATGTGTGCGTGAGCTTTCCCAGCTCATGTAACCGTGGTTACAGAATTGATGGGGTTTTTCTTGTGCACTAATGGAGAGAGAGAGAGAGAGAGAGGTCCCCCTGTTAGGGTGTAGCAGTCTACATCATGTAGGTACTTCCTGGTTCTTCCATGCTCTCTCCCTCTCTTTCCCTCGCTCTCTCTCCTCCAGGCTTATTGTTCCCTCGCTTCCTCTAATCCACCCTTCCTGGATAAAGGGGAAGGGCAGAGAAAGAGGGAAAAGTAACTTCTCTCTGTCTCTCTCCCTCTTTCTGTTAAAGTAGGTCATTGCTGTTTTCTGCTCTGGTTACACCCTCAACTTGTCTACGTTTGCTTCAGGCAGAGCTGCCCACCTGCTTCCTGTGTACCATTTTCTGTGTGTGTGTGAGAACTCAGGACTTGGAGCAGCTCCCGCAAGCTTCACTCTGGAAGTGAGGTGTGGGGATATATGTTTGTGTTTCTCAAAATCAGCCTGCCTGGATACACGCCAAAGACATCAAGACATTTCAGCGAGCCGTGTGCTGGAGTTCCAAAATGTTAACATGCATTGTAAAATGCACCTGGTGTGTGTAGAGTCCAGAGCTGTGTGTGTAGAGTCCAGAGCCATGTGTGTGTGTGTAGAGAGTCCAGAGCTGTGTGTGTAGAGAGTCCAGAGCTGTGTGTGTAGAGAGTCCAGAGCTGTGTGTGTAGAGAGTCCAGAGCTGTGTGTGTAGAGAGTCCAGAGCTGTGTGTGTAGAGAGTCCAGAGCTGTGTGTGTAGAGA